>NW_009917691.1:29909-66141 GCF_000696875.1 Nestor notabilis | reverse complement strand
GGTTTAAGCCTATCCAGCAATTCAGCCACTTAGAGCTGCTCATCGACTTCCCCTCCGTGGGATGGAGAAGAGAATCAAAAGGGTACAAGTGAGAAAACTCGTAGGTTAGTAAGTGAAACAAAAGCCGTGCACACAAGCTGAGCAGAACAAGGAATTCATTCATCACTTCCCGTGGTCAGGCAGGTGTTCAGGCACCTCCAGGAAAGCAGTGCTCCATCATGCGTAATGGTGACTTGGGAAGATAAACACCATCACTCTGAATGTCCACCATGCCTTCTTCTTCCCCCACCTGCATATGCTGCACATGACACCTTACCGTGTGGGATATTTCTTGGGTCATTTGGTGTCAGCTGTCCTGGCTGTGTCCCCTCTCAGCTTCTTGTGCACCCCCAGCAGCCTCCTCGCTGGTGGGGTGTGTGAGCGGCAGAAAAGGCCTGGGCTCTGTGTAAGCACTGCTCAGCAGTAATGAAAACATCCCCGTGTTATCAACACTGTTTCCAGCTCAGATCTAAAATATAGCCCCATACAAACTACAATGAAGAAAATTAACTCTATCCCAGCCAAAACGAGCACATTGGTTTAAGCCTATCCAGCAATTCAGCCACTTAGAGCTGCTCATCGACTTCCCCTCCGTGGGATGGAGAAGAGAATCAAAAGGGTACAAGTGAGAAAACTCGTAGGTTAGTAAGTGAAACAAAAGCCGTGCACACAAGCTGAGCAGAACAAGGAATTCATTCATCACTTCCCGTGGTCAGGCAGGTGTTCAGGCACCTCCAGGAAAGCAGTGCTCCATCATGCGTAATGGTGACTTGGGAAGATAAACACCATCACTCTGAATGTCCACCATGCCTTCTTCTTCCCCCACCTGCATATGCTGCACATGACACCTTACCGTGTGGGATATTTCTTGGGTCATTTGGTGTCAGCTGTCCTGGCTGTGTCCCCTCTCAGCTTCTTGTGCACCCCCAGCAGCCTCCTCGCTGGTGGGGTGTGTGAGCGGCAGAAAAGGCCTGGGCTCTGTGTAAGCACTGCTCAGCAGTAATGAAAACATCCCCGTGTTATCAACACTGTTTCCAGCTCAGATCTAAAATATAGCCCCATACAAACTACAATGAAGAAAATTAACTCTATCCCAGCCAAAACGAGCACATTCATTTGGAGAGGAAATTATGCTGAATAGTACTTCACTTTTAGTAACTTTTTGAGAAATAAGAATTGGCTTTTCCAGCTCTTTCAGCTTAAAACTGTAGATTTGCCTCTTGGTTCTTCTTCTAATAACTTTTCAAGAACAAATGTCTTAAGATCAGCTGTCTGCATGGGTGCGGTGTTATGAAGGACATTAACTGAGGTTTTGTTTGCTGGTAACACCTGCAGAAAAGCATTTTCTTCCCTTTTCCTAGGACATTCTTAACTGCATATGACTGTTTCACACAGTGTTTTTATTTAGACCTACACAGCTGACTTCGTTATTCATGAACATATTTCTTGGCAGTTGTCATATGAATAAACTGGGCTTGTATTATTTTTTTTTTCCTTCAGGCATTTCCTTTTGTTGTGTGCAAGTATTAGAAGGATTTAATTTGCTTCCATAATAATACTTGACACTTTATGCAGCGCCTCACGTTGTTTAAAAATGCATTGTGCTTTTCTTTTTCAGCTTCCCTTAAAATAGCTTCCTTGTGCACTTTTACTTCTGTTGTACTTGTCTGTAGTGATAATGCACACCTTCATTCTAGTTAGGATTAAGAAAGTAATAAGCGTTTTACTGTCTTTGGTCTTTTGATTGTTTAAGCTCCAATTTATTCAGAATTACATATTGGCTTTCCAGCCAAATTTCTTGCTTTGCAAAAGAGTTTTCTCTTCTTTCTCTCGTGATGGGAGGAAACAGTTAAGGCCACAGATGATAAGTGCACATTGACGTGATTATGTTTTTGCCGTGGTTACCCTTTTGGAGAAGTGCACTTGCAGGCTGAGGAGAGATAAAGCACCCATCTGTAAAGCACTGACAGCATTGTGTGTTAGTTTGCTTGTAAGTGGAGATGAGGTGTGATAGGATTTTGTTTTCTGTGCACAGCATGATTCTCAATTCTTCCTTACCTTCTTGGGCAGAGAACTAAGTAACAGAAGTTGCTGTGTTCAGGCCAGTAAAGTAACAGCATCTGTAAGAAAGGTATATTATTAACGCAGCTCTGATTGCAAGCTTATGATGATGCTCAACAGCTTAGGTCTTTACACCTATATTGAACTTATGGAAGGACTGAGTGATGCTAAATCACGTATTTTTGACTTCCAGTTCAAGTACTATTCTCCCTTAAATTTAAAAAAGGCTTCTTCATGGTATGGAGAGTAGAGATGGCAAATTGTATCTAGGATTAAATTACAAAAGACTTCACTATACAAGTTAAATGTTTTCAGTAACTTGGCAACTATATTAAACCATTTCTCTGTGGTTTTTGACTCTTCAGTAGACAATCAATTTCTCTTTTCTTAATTAGGTCTTTACTACTGTGCTGACTCACCCAAAATGTCCATAGAAGAATAATGGAAGCCCCTGAATACCTTGATTTAGATGAAATAGATTTTAGTGATGATATATCGGTAAGTACAAGTCTTATTTTATTTGTTCAAGTTGAGATATTCTTAGATATCTCAATCCTGATATAACAAACTACACTATTGTTAGAAGCCACACTCCTTTTTACCTTATATGTAACAATATTTAAATAAGTTGTATTTAGAATAAAATAATGTGTTTTTTTAAAAAGAAATCTTGATTCCTGTCCTCCAGGTACTAAAAACTACTTGCAAATCAAATTAATAAAAGAGTTATATTTCTGGGTTGCCTGTCTACTCTGCTGTCTTGTGTGAGTTATATGCACTTTGATGCTAACCTTAGACACCAAAATGATATTTACCTTGTTTTTAGTTGAATTTATTTAAGTTGTATAATACCTCCTGCCTCTCTCACCTCTGAATTACTCCATCTCCAAGTAAGTTGTTGCTCTGCCCTTTCCTCCAGTAGCCAACAAGATTTTATCAACAGGTGTGATGTATCTACCTGTGACATGGTAAAGAAAGAGGCAGAAAGACTTCCAGGGATTCCTAGACAGCACTGATTCTTAGTGTCGCAATTAAAACAACTGTAGCTGTAACTGCAAGCAAAAATGCTGTTCATCTTCATTGTTAGCGGTTCTTACAGGAAGCACTGATGATACAGTATATTCTATTATGATAATGCTCCTACTGCTAGTGTTTCTGCTTTTTGTGGAGTAGAGTTGCTAATACTTTGAATGTCAGTTTAACAGTGGACTTGAATACATAATTTAAGTCCAGTAGAAGATAATTTATTAATTCAGTTTTCAGATCAAAGAAAATGTTCCACTACCTCCTTCCACATTTTCATAAGTTTATAACCCCCCCCCCTTTTTTTTTTTTTTTAAATGAAATGCCTGGTTTTCCTGTTAGCATTTGGGACTCATGATTCATTTTAAAACATTCCAGATGCTTTATTTGCAGACAGATTCCTTTTGGAGAGGATTGGAGTTTTTTTAACCTATTGTAATATTGAATTTTTATTAAAGAGGAATATGGCAAATGCCCAAAATATTACAAGACAATGAGCCAATCTTATGTGAATACTTTATTCTGGGCAACTTTCTTTTTATTACAGTTGTATGCTAGATCATGTCCCGGTATCTGTTTCTATACTCAGTTTTGTAAAACTGTAAAACATAATAGATGTAACCTCTCTGTGTCTCTCCCATTGTGGCTGTTGCTGCATACTGGTGGTTTAGGTTACTCACTTTTCCGCTGAACAGCTCAGGCTGCCTGCTTTAATAGGCTGTTCTTTCACTGGATGCTGAACTTTGAATAAAAAACCAGCACAAATTATAGAGGTAGCATTTTTACTCCTTGCTTTAGCAGGTGAGAGAACAAAGTATTTGTTGCCAGAATCCAGATTAGCAAGAGAATTCATGGTTATGCTAGTGCTCTACTCATATCTCACCATATACAATTTAGAGATACCTGACCTTCACATTTTATCATTAGCCTGCTATGGAAGGAGCAGCTGCATAGCATCAATGTTAGCAATTTATATTGTTCCTGTTAGCCGTCTGGTTCTAATCCAATGCAGAACAGTATTGACTAAAAATAATGGCAGCAAGAAGGCTGTTAAAAAGATGCACTTATAAACGTACCTGAATTAGAAAGCCATTGTTCATAGTCCAGACCCTTGTAGAACATTCCAGCCACAATGACCAAAACGTAATAGACATAAAAATTAGACGGGAAATTGTTTGAAAAGGCAAATGGGCTTGGTTACTTTTTTTTTTTGTTTGTTTTGTTTTGTTTCCATTGCATTTGTGCATAAGAAAATGAAACTGTACATTTCTCCAATATTATAGATGCAGACAGATGTTCCATCCTTTTGACCATTTTCATGGCCCCTCTCTTGACCTGCTCCAACAGGTCCGTGTCTTCCTTGTACTGCGGGCCCCAGAGCTGGGTGCCATACTCCAGGTGTGGTCTCACAAGAGCAGAGTCTAGGGGGAGAGTCATGTCCCTCACCCTGCTGTGTAGCCCAAGTATGGTTGACTTTCTGGTCTGCAAGTGCACATTGCTGGCTTATGTCCAAATTTTTATCCACCAGTATCCCCAGGTTCTCTTCTCTGCTCCCTATCCCTTCCTCCCCCAGTCTGTACTGATACTGGGAATTGCCCTGACCCAGGAACAGAATCTTGACCTTGTTGAACTTCATCAGGTTTCATTGGCATGCTCCTCAAACCTGTTAAGGTCCCTCTGGGTGGCATCCCTTCCCTTAAGCGAATCAACTGCACCACTCATCTTGGTGTCATATGAAAACTTTCTGATTCAATCTCATTATGTCATTGATTAAGATATTAAATAGTCTGGTTGCAGTATGCACCCTTGAGGGACACCACTCGTTACTGGTTTCCTCTTGGAGATTAAGCTGTTGACTATAACTCATTGGGCATGGCCAATTTATTATCTCTCTAACTATCCATCCATCAATCCCATACCTCTCCAAATTAGAGGCAAGGATGTTGTATAGGGCTGTGCCAAAGGCCTCATAGAAGTTGAGGTAGATGACATCTGCAGCTCTTGTCACTCCATCATAGAAGGTCACAAGATTTGTCAGGAATGATTTGCCCTTTGTGAAGCCATGTTGCCTGTCTCTAATCACCTGTCATGGTCTTACTGTGCACTGAGGTGAGGATGACTGGTTTGTAGTTCCCAGGTCCTCCTCTTTAACATTGTTAAAAATCAATGTTATACTCACTTTTCTCCAGTCACTGGAGACTTGACCTCACTGCCATGACTTTTCAATATATGATTGAGAATGGCTTAGCAACTACCTCTACCAATTCCCTCAGGGCCCTGGAATGCAAATACAATGCTTATTTGGAAACTAAGATGGTACTATTCCAGATCTATTTTTGTATAGTGTATTTGACTGTGGTTGACACAGCAGAATAGGCTTCTGGCACTCTTGTTTACATTAAACAAAAATAACATTCTGTCTGCAATGAAGCAATGACATTAAGCAACCAAGCTGTATATTTTCATTTATTTCTTCATGAATAACTACTCACAGAAAGGAAGAAAAAAATTATGACATTTAAGTTGCATTAAATGATAGATATACTATTAAAAGTATGTTTTAAACGTCCTGCTTTTTCCCATAGATTTATTCCTGCCTGTAAGTTGTATGCTGTTGTTATGGTTACCTGAAGGTTTCCTAATCCTTTAATTAAAATTCTATTGCACTGTCAGATTGGGCAAATTGAAACTACAATTTTCTTCATTACGGAATAATACAAAATAACCTGGTCATAACCAGAGCTCCTGGTGCTAGTTATTTGTAAACTGTTTGGGGTTGAGTGTATGGATTATTGTTGTGATCATTCAAATAGCTCTGTATGAATAAAAGCCTGGCTCAGTGGTGCCAGTGCAGGACTGGGCCTGATCTGAAAGCTTGTGAAATGTGAGTGCAGTAAGTTAATTCAAAAGTAATTAAGCAGCTACTGAGTTGTCAGGTATTTTGAAACAGCTTGAAAACTTCTTCATGTCAACCTTTGGCAAGGCAGATGTAAACTATGTATGGTCAGGAGAATGGCTGATGTCCTGGCCTCCGATTTACTGGGACAGGGCACCTCCTGAGCCTGCTGTCATCCTTCTTTGGCCATGGAGTGAGCTGGGTCATCCCTCAGGCTTTTACAGGTGGACAGGCAACACATAGCCAGACTTTGCTTACCCAGCGACCATGTAGCTGCGCAGGCACAGTCACTAACTGCAGTGGATTGATTTATTTCCCATGCAGCTGATGAACTCATTGATAATTCTCTTTTGTTTGGTTTTTTTTTTACTCTCTCCCTTTTCAGAGCGAAACAAAGTACAGATGGCCACTAAAATGTTCACAGAAAATGATGCATTCCAGCAGAAATTTTTTATCTTTAACACTGTTAGTGTCTGTATAGGTATCCTTTAAAATTAAAGGGAAGGATAACATACAAAGTGTCTGTATAAGATGCTATAAACAATACATAGTGCAAATAACCAGTGATCCAAAGATGCTGATGACAGCCATTAAGTAAGAAGTTTATTTTGTGGAGTTATTTCTCCCATGCACTGTGCCAGCCTGAACAATTTCCTCCACTTTTTTGCTCTGGAGCCACTTAAATTGACACTAGTATTGGGAAAAGTACAACCTCAGGCCAAGTATTGTTGCTTTACTTGTTTTCATGTAATAAATGTCTAGGAAAAAGGGTGGTGTTGTACAGTTATAAATGACTAAATCATCAAATATAATATAAAGATATTAATGGGATTTACATATTAATGAAACTGGTTTTCACTAAAGCAAATAAATTGAAATGAGACTTAAATGGCTTACAGTAATGACAATACTTGGAAACAAATTAGCTGTAATGAAGGAGGTGTCTGTTGTCTCCATCTAAATGAAAAGAAAGAGCTGTGCATTTAAGAGCGGTCGCTGTTGTCTTGATGCAGTGGAGGTGAATTTGTTGAGTTCTTCATAACAGAATGCTAAAAGATAACTTTTGCTTTTTAATTTATATCTTTAAACTATTTCGTATATACATTACTATGCTACTATTCATGATGAAGTATTTCTTCTTCCTGATACTTCTCAGACACAGGTGAATATGCATATGGCATTTAAGTGGCACAGCACAAAACAGCCGTACTAGAGATTAAAGGGTTTTTTTGCATGTGTCTTTTTTAAAATTCATTGCATTAAAATTTTAGAACCATGTGAAACTGAAAAGGTTAACATTTGCATTAATTCAAATTCTGTAGTGCAGTTTTACATAATGAACAAATGTTTTGTACAAGGGAAGTTTCATTTTCCCCTGAATTAGTAGCATCAGTTGAAGAAAATTGGGAATATCTTGCAAATGCATGGAATATGTATTACTGCTTCTTGTCTCTTGCTTGCTGTTGATCCTGTTCTTCCATCTTACAAAGTTCTTAAGGGGGTTACTGAAATTCACTGTTTCAGGTTGGACATAGGTGTACCTTAAACGCAGAAAAAGAACCCAAACCTTGAACATGCATTATACTGTGAAGAAGCCAGGGAAGAAGCTTTTAGTTTTGTTACTGAATTTAACCATCAACCGCAACACACTTTGATTAAATACCAAATATCACAGTAAGCATTGACTAAGGAAGCGACTTGTTGTGCTTAGCTCTCACGTTGTCACTGGCCCTTGGATCTGGTTGACTTGGTTATTCTAATGGTGAAATGTAAGAAATGGTATTTAATTTTGTATGTAGAACAATTTAAAATTAATAAATGAAACATGGAAAATAAATAATCTATTTTAAATGACACTGGATAAGCATTAAGTCTAAAATTCTGTTCCAGGAAAGGGTTGCAATCTCAATCCGTTTGCAATACCTCTAGTAACCTTGAAATTTTTTGTTGAAGAAAAGCTAACAAATATTACTGATTATCAGAGCTGGAGGTAAGTGTATGAGAGAAAGTAGTTTTAGAGGGAAGAGCTGGCAATGGATTGTGCTTATGTTTGGGAAAGGCCCACCTTAAAGAGCAATTTTAGTTGCTTCCTGGATCAAAAGCAAGTTCTCCACATCTTGACCACAAAATACAGATGGCAGAAATGTAAATGCATGGAAGTCTTCTTGAGGACAGAGATGAGTGGGCGGAAATCTGTTAGTGAAATCAAACCAGTATGTTTAAAATACATACTCAAGTTTGTAACATTTGATAGATTTGTGGTGGTGGGAGGTGGTAACTGGATACATTTTAGTGCAATGTTGAAACAGAAAGAAAATCTGTTCTTCCAGGAAAGAACAGGAAAAAAGACGAAAAGAAAAATGGCTTTCTGTTTTTGAGGTTGCCTGACAAAACACATAGCAATGGAATACAAAAGGCCTCATTCTAATTGAGTTACAAACTGTGTAATAGTTTAAACTGCACCAGCTGATCTCATGAAGCTACCATATTCCTCGGAGACATGTTTCTTGGATTCTCTCAAGAATCTTACCAGACTAGTTCACCGTTGCCTTCTGAGTCTTTGTGCTGAAATAGCAAGAGGTATAGCTTAAAGTTCAATCTTTATTAAACAATAACCAGAGCGAAGCACGGCACATGGTGTTTGTGCATGTGTACATTTAACTTGTATTAATTTGTATTTAGTAGCATCTTTCCCGCTGTTTTTGTTTTCCTGCTCTTTGTTGCTTTAGAATGTCACATCTTGCAGCCACAGCCTTATTAGACTACCTCTTGTTTAGTGGGGATTGGAATCAGTGGATATTCTGTGGTGTGCTGCTACCAATTTTAATTAATAAGTTTAGTACTGATTCTGGGAATACTTATGAGATATTCTTGTTGTAGGTAGGCTTTCTCAATACACCTCTGAAGCAGGCCAACAAGGGAAAAAGTAAGGCATGGGAGGTTTTGGGGGCTTAATAAAGTAACTACAATTGATTGAGCAACAGTCTTAAACTTGCGCTGGAGAAGTAAATTACTTCTGCAATTGGTCACATGGGGTTGACTTCAGATTGTTTTGAAGTAGATCGCCAGTTGTGATTAGAAGCACATCAAACTCAGAATGACGAACTGTCAGCGAAAACCAGGAAAATATATGACCATTTTTTTTTTTTTATGGAAAGCTTATGTGGTTTTATATGTAGTTGTTTTGCTTCATTGGTCAATAGCACACCAGCTAAAAATATCTGTTTCTTTGAAAACATATGGTGTTTATATAGTCCTTAAAAATTTTCGGTTGCGCTAACCCTAAATGGAGTTTTGTGTTTTAGTTTCCAAAATACTGGTTTTAATAGGGTTTTTTTAATATAAACAAAGCCATTGATCTTTCACAGACATAATGATTTTCATTTGTTTAAGTGAAGATTCCTGTAACGTTTAAGCATTTAATAAAGGAAGGCTTGCTATTAAGTAACTTAATTTCTGTATGTCAGAAAGCATAGCTTCTAACACTGGATCATGTGTCTTTCCAAGGGTATTCCACAAGTTTATAAGAAAAAGATGTCTCTTTAGTAAGAGACATATGTCATCCCCATTTTTTTTTTTTTAGTGATGAATTCAGAGAATAATATACTGATTAATATCAGGCATATCCTGTCACATCAAAGGAATAATGCAAGTGTGTTTTAATAAAGCCTGGGTTAGAGAAATGAGCCTGTCATCTAATATGTGTATGTACATGGATCCCTCTCTGAAATCAGATCTCTACAAATACAAAATATTTTCTAAATATAATACTCTACAAGTACAAATATTCTGCATTATTTTTATATATCTATTTGGGAAAGCTTGAATTCTGATTTTTAAGCATAAAGTGGGCGAAGTGAGACCTTTGACATTTACTGTGAAGCGTACATCTGTTCTCACCTTTGAGGTATCTTGCATCCCGTGGAAACGATGGACATATAAAATGTGTTTGTGATTTGAATAATAGTGATCTGCAGGAAGGAGAAATCTGAGATGGGAAGACACTTTGCTGTAGCTTTGCAAGTCTGTTTGGTATCCCTCAAGGTGGGACGCAAAAGCAGATGTGATCTGTTTTTTCTTGTGCAGCCTGAGAAGACCATCAGTCCAACATGAGGACCTCTTGAAAGCATTACTTTTCATCTTTTTAAATTAATTGCTTTATGTACTTTTTTTCCTTTTTTACAGTATTCTGTAACTTCTCTCAAGACCATCCCAGAATTGTGTAGAAGGTGTGATTCACAAAATGAAGACAGATCAGGTATGATGCCCACTTCTGTCCACCCATAGTTTTCTAGGCTGCCTTTTATTGTGTACAACTTGGCAACGATAGCTTCTTGGCAGTGTTCTGTTGTTTTGTTTTCTCTAATTTTTGTACAGCTTTCTGGAAACATGACTTCTTTTTCTTTTTTTTTTTTTTTTTTTCCCCCCAACAGATGTTAGTTCATTAGAATGAAAAAAAGTTCCAAAAAAGGATTTGGCTGTGTACAGATAAATGTAGGGCTTCATCTCAGCAGATCCAAACCACAGTATATGCAACAATTTACTTGAAAACCCGAGAAACCATTGGTGACAAGACATAATAATGTAGGCGCCAATGAAAAAATGTTGGATACATTTACTACCCATATGGCCATGACCAGTTTGAGGGGTGATATTTTGCCAGAGTCTGAAACTGTATCAAGGATGCTACATGATAGAATCTACTCTAAGGCATACTGTAATAGTTAAGATTAAAGCTGAGTTTTTTACTTTAATAGTGTAAACTAAATGAAGAGTCATGGCATATATATGAGAACCAGCTGGAGACCTTCCCCCCTCCCCCCAACAGAAAGTGCATTTAGTGTTGGTTTTCACTCTGTAAATCAGATTAATCCGCTTTTGTTTTTCTCTTCCTGATGGATCAGAAATGAATTGGTGAGAGGACCATTTTTGTTGAGCTATGAAAAGTTTATTGTGCTTTCTGATGTTTTAATTGAACTTTCATTAATGTTGTTTCATCAAACACTTTTATATCAGAAATGCAAGACCTGGAATTTATGGGATGGTAGAAAGCTTTAAGAACTGCACCATCCTTTGGCAATTTTTATTTCTCTATTTTCTTTCAAAGAGTTGTAATTGCCAAGGTGTGTAACTAAGTCAAAAGTTTCTGGGAGCTACTTCTTCTATCAGAGTCATTAAAGGCCAGGTCATCACAGCGGTGTGCCACTGCCCTTGGCAATAAAAGGAAGCAAAGATCTCCTTAACATACCTGTTTGCCATGTTACTGCCCACTTATGGCACAGCAGTGATAGCACATGCAGTATTACCTGCTGCAAGCAGATGCAAGAAAGAAGCAGAAAGGGAGAGGACCCCTGATTCACACCTCTCAATTTCCTTTCTCATTCTACCGCAGTCTTCCCCCTGTCCTCCACTATCCTTCCCTCCATATTCATAGAATCATAGAATAGGGTTGGAAAGGACCTTAAGATCGTCTAGTTTCAACCCCCCGCCATGGACCAGGACAACACACACTAAACCATGTTACCCGAGACTTGTCCAACCTGGCCTTGAACACTGCCAGGGATGGAACATTTTTAGGTTTTCCTACCTAAATTCGCTTTGTCACTTCCCTAAACCAGACAGCACTGGCCAGTGATCTGTACCCATGGGAAGGTCCTGCAGTTCCTTCCTCACCCTTTTTGCAAGATGTGCATGGAAGTCATGCAGTCAGTACAATCTCAATCTTGACTCCTTTGAATTCTTCCTTGGATTTAGAGAATTCTGACTCAGGAAAATTCTAAGCGACCTGTGGAGCCAAAGTATGTGCATCAGTACCCCCAGATTACAAGGTAAAAGATACACGAGATTGGAGAAAAGCTACAGGGCACATCCTGGTTTACCCACAATAAAGCGTGATTAAGGGTAGTTATTTGCTCTACCATCATGCTTCAGAAGAGTTATCTTTTTAGCTAACGTATTAACCACTAAGGTGGGCATTGTTCATCTTCAAAGATAAAAAATTAAAGACTGTAGTTTAAAAATGGATCTAACTAATTTTTCTGAAATGATGTGTTAGCCAGCCTGCCCATTGATTTCCAGCATTGACTAATGTAGAATGATGAACTGAAACAAAAATAGTCCTTTATGCTTTTGTTACTAAGCATGAAATTAGTTGCTTTCTTTCTGGTCAGATTTTATAAGGCACCATGCGCAAATGGTTCAAGACATCTGTGTCCAACAAGCTTCACTAAGCCATATAGTTGTTAAAGTATATTCTGTCAGCTATGATGACTTCTGGTTGTCATTAAATGTGTGTCTCAAATGAGGACAATATCCTATTCTAGATCTTTATTCACAGGTTGATGAAAGGAAGTTCATCTTTAATCTCCAACAGTTATCCTTCTGCATTCTATTAATTCCAAAAGTAACTGTCATTCACAAAATTATTCAGATTAGTTTCCTATTTGAGAAAAAGAAATGAATCAGTGAATATAAAATTGCACATACGTTCTGTCTCACGCTCTTTGTAGTTTTTTAGCTATAAGGAAAATTAAGGCAAAATTTGATTTGGAGGCAGTGTTAAATGGCATTGATATCACTGTTGTGTTCCAAATACCTCACAGATAAATATGTCTTAAACAGTACAGTATTGATTGGATAATTCATTGGTAGAATACTGAAGAATTTTCTCAGAAAAAACAACAATTAGTATGCAGTGACACTTGTGATACCTTTATATAAGTTCCTTTTCTACCTTGTTTTCACATCCTGCCTCTTCCTGTTTTATGCATTTTGTGCCAGAATGACCTCTTCTGATTTTTCAGTAGAACTTTACTTACTACTTCTCTTTTACATCCTTAGCTCAGTCTGAACAATGGTACACACTATTTATTTATTTTTATATTTTCTTTTCCTCTTCTATATTCTCTACAGCTTTTGTATTGCTCTTTATCAAGCTGAGATAAAAAAAAAATTGTTAATTAACTGAGGCATGTATTAATGTTTGCATCACCTGGAAAATACATTGTTACTTAAAAGGATGAATTATTATTTACCCTGTTTATCCTTTCTTCATTAGAGTAGCTTCTAATTCTACTTAAATGGGAATAAAACCTCTCTGTTCTTATCTGTGCAGAGTTCTTTAATTCTCATGTTATAGAACTTACATTAAAGAACCCTAAAATATATTTCTGGAAGTTATTAATATATTAAAACTGTAAAACAGTGCCACCTTCAGTTAAAATTGTTAAATATGATTTCAGTGATATTAATAAAATAGTAAATAGATACTCAGAACTGGTTTTGATTATGCATTTATGAGAAAGGGACATCCCTTCCTTCATTGCTTGAAGCCCCAGTATTGCTGCCAGTGTTGGGGATAAATTTATGTTAACAGCCATGATGAATTTTGTAAAAGTTTCCATAGTGTAGACAACACCTCAGTGTCCATATGCAAAGTCAGAATCACAGTGCTCTAAATGGGCTTGGAATGAGTACAAGTCTTAATTGATTCAAGAGTATGTGCTGAAGTCATATCACAGGGAAGAAGCTCAAACATTTCCTTCACAGGACAGTAACATTCCAAATGTGAAACTTTGTACATAATTACTGCAGGCCCCTAAACGATTATATAGTACATGAGCAATACAGTGGAATACTGCATTTAAAAGAATATTTAATAGGTATAGGTAGTTGTCAATGAAAATTGCAGGCTTCCTTAATGATGATGATGGAAAGGGAAGTAAACTACACAAGTGAATTTTTAAAACAAGGAGGAAGAGTTTTAGGTGAAAGAAAATCATTTGAATGCATTTGGCCTTTGTAGCAACAGAGTCAACCTAAAAGAGTTTGTTCGCATTTAATATAATCATAGAATCCTAGAATGGTTTACATTGGAATGGACCTTCAAAGATCACCTAGTCCAACCCTCCTTCCATGGGCCGGGACATCTCTCACTAGACCAGGTTGCTCCAAGCCCCATCCAACCTGGCCTTGAGTACTGCCAGGGATGGGCAGCCACAGCTTCTCTGGGCAACATGTTCCATTGTCTCACCATCCTTTTTGTAAGGGTACAAGACCTTGTACTTGCCCTTGTTGAACTTCCTAAGGTTCACACAGGCCCAGTCCTTAAGCCTGTGTAGGGTCTTTCCCTCAAGCAGACCAACTACACCACTCAACTTGGTGTCTTCTTCAAATTTGCTTAGGATGCACACAATCCTGCTGTCAATGTCATTAATAAAGTCATTGAGCAGTACCAGTCCTGACGCAAGAAGTGAGGAACACCACTTGTTATTAATGTCCATTTGGACATTGAGATGTTGACTGCATCTCTTTGGCCATGGCCATCCATCAAACCTACCTCTTCAAGATGGGTAAGAATGTTGTGGGGGACTGTCAAAGGCTTTACAGGAGGTGAGCTGGTTTACATTAGTAGCTCTTCTCTTGTCCAGTAATGCAGTTGCTCTAATATAGAAGGCCACTAAGATTAGTCAGGCATGATTTTCCCTTGGTAAAGCCTTGATGGTTGTCCCTACTCATCTCTCTTTCATCCATATGCCTTCACAAAGCTTCCATTAAGATCTATTCCACAATCTTCCCAGGCACAGAGGTAATGCTGACTGGTCAGTAGTTCCCAAGGTCCTCCTCTCTACACTTTTTAGGCGGTGAACAATTGAAGTCTAAATGATAAAGAAGTTTCTTGTGTTTTCAGCAACAGAGTACCTCCCAGAATTGTATGCTGGGCCTTTCCAAGTACATGCTGACAAGGGCTTGAGATAAAGGCTCCCAGATAGTGTCTTCTCTTGTTTCTTTGTCAGTTTTGCACTTTGTTTCCAGTCTTGTTACTCCCTGCAGGCAGGCGGTGTTCTTCCAGGGAGGTTATGTCTTTATTTATAGCATAAATTAAGTCAGATGGCACCTCTGAAGGCTATCTTGGCCATCTCCTTGTGATTAGAGCAGTTCCCGTTACACTGTATCACTGAAGGACCTATTCTCCAAATAAATGCTGCAATAAAGAACATTGCAACCAAATTATTTCAGGGTACTGTTGTTAGGGAAGCAACTACAATTCTCCCCACTTCTTTGTCAGCAAGAAATAGCTGTGATTCAACCACAGAGGTTCACAGACTATTGAAAGATCTATTAGATAGTCTTACCATACTCCCTGGGCTTACAAGAGCTCAAGTAGTGCATTGTTCTCCATTATTCAGTTTTACTGTGGTTTGTGACTGCAGAAGTATGGAAAAAAAAGTTTGAAATGCAGAAAATTTGGACATAGCACAGCCTGGATGCAGGTCAGGTCATTAGGTGAAAGTGCCAATGTCATTGATGACTGATAAATATTTGGATAAAAGGAAGTAATATGTTTGTTCTCCAGGACAGTGTTTTAGTGCAGTTTACTATAAGATACTGCTCTGCATCCTGAGAAGAAATAGAGATAGCAAGCTAAAAAGGCTCAAGGTTTTCACTGAGGGATGTAGCATAGTAATAGGGATCACTGGTTGCCCCCTATGGAAGAACAGGAGTGAATTGATGCTCTTTTTCATTCCTGTTAAACTGGTGTGTAGGTGTGAAGTGACCTAGTAGAGCAACATGGACTTATTTGCCAACTGATCTGCAAATGACTCACATCTTTTACTGCGTGCCAGCACCACTGCCTGTTGTATGTCACAGCTGTTCAACAGCAGCATTCATCATTACAGAACACTGGTCAAAGCATAAACCTAAATGAGTCCATGGTGGTGGCGACAGAAACACACTGTTAGGAGTTTGACCATTTCCTCAGGCAGTCAGTGCTCTTTGAATGTGAGCCATTCTGGGTTCACAACAATCTGGCATAGCAACGTCTACAAGTGCTGCTCTGCAGTATGTTTAGTCCATTTTGTAATGATAGTGATGTGTGATATGCAGCCTTTTGCCACTTCCTCTTTGTGTCACCAGTGCTGTTAACTTCATAAACCATCATCATTTAAAATATGTTCCTGTACCCATACGCCAGGGAGACAGGCTCTCGCACGCACACCAGCAATGAATTTCAGTGGTAGTTTCCTTATAAAGCTAAAGTAAAAGCTGAGTTCTTTTTTATTTTCATTATACTCAGGACAATTTAAAGGTATTCTGATGTTTGGCGTTAGATTTTAAGTATCACAGAAACTGCCTGTCACAAGGGTAAAGTTTCATCTGTGCATGAGGTAGTCTTGGTGGTTGGACAAAACTCATATAGTTACCCTGTAATTCTACAGATGCGTATATACCAGATAAAATTCCCCCTCTCGCCTCCCCCTGCCCTAGATACAGAGATGATGTTGAAAAATGCTCTGAAGTCAACAGATGATTCCAATTGGAAACATGTTATAAGGATTTTTTTTTTAGAAAGTTCAAGGTAAATATTGATTTCTAAAATAAAATCTGATGAAGTGATTAAATTGCAAGAGAAGTTGCTCCCTAACTGTGCCCTTTTTTATTATTAACCCCCAGTAGTTTTAGGACACCTACAAATAAGTAAACAAATAAACAAATACAAAAACTAAAACCAATCATTCAGGCCTCTTTATTCACATTCTGCATTTTCTCATCCTCAAGAAGAGCTTAGAGCACAATATAGGGTGAAGAACAACCTTTTCAAATTTGATGCTTACAGGTTTTCATCAGATACTATATTCTTTTGTGCAAAGGAAATGTTTTAGCACCTCAGGTCTATCAGGCAACACAACCCTTCTTTACTGATATGATTGAAGTCTCTCAAGTTTTTATGTTCTCTCATTTTACTTCAATGGGACTGTCCAAATCTCCATATTAACGAATAAAAATTAAAGAAATAATTTTAACACTGTAGTTGGAAAGGAAAATTGTCATCATCTTTTACATTTGAGATACTGGTGCACAGAAAAGATATGTCTTATCCAAGATTACACCAGAATTATTCATCAGATTCTGGAATCAGGCTAGCTGCTTTACATTCTAGTTCCCTTCCTTAAACTCAGACCATCCTTTACTGTTGTTTATAAAAGAATCAAACAGTATTTGTTTGACCCAGACTTTTAATGGCCTCTGCCTGAGTTCATAAGTATGGAGAGATGAGCAAGAAGTTTTTCCCCTGGAGCAGCTCTTGAAGACTACTCACATAACTCCTGCTGTGCTGGTGCTTTGGAGGATGTAAGCAGCACTTGATTTTGCTGCTTCAGGGAACAAGCACCTGAAAAGAGAGTAGAAGAGATTCAACCATGCCATGATCCACTCTGGCCTATGGTTTCAGTGCTCTGTAGCATGCTGTATACGCACATGCATACGTATATATGTATATGCATATGTATACGCAGCATATGTAACCATGCTGTTATTGCTTAAGCACTGATGCAGCCTCTACAGCAACCAAGTAGAAAATGGCACAAAGAAGGATAGCGTCTACCAGTCTGACTTCTTTTCTTCCCTACTGCTGTGTGGTTAAATGCCATATTCTAATCATTTATTAGATGCAATGTAAATTCATCATCCCAGTTAAGTGAAGAATATGTCTCTAGGTCAGTAAAAATATTGCTAACCATTCTCTGTATTCCGTTTTGTTTTCTGGATAAACAGTGTTTGTGAAGGGGTATTGGGAAGAAAAACAGGGAAAAAAGTGGAAGTACCTTACTGTGCTCTAACTGTAATGAAAGAAAAGAGAAATACATGACTTCACAATGATCCAAGACAGATTTGTATCAAAGGCCATTGCTTCTTTGCAGTGTCCAATTTTACAATTTTGTCATCAGCGGTTTATGTAAATACGTGTTATTAAGGTTAGAAAGTGGAGAAAGCCAAGCAACAAAATAAATGTAAGCCTAAATAAAGTGACGACAAACAAAATTCTGATGCCTTTTCCTCTGTCTAGACCCCTGTGTTGAAAGCAGTGTTTTCATAAAACTCAGACAGAATTAATTTCCATACTGAGTGCTTAATAGTTCCTGTCAGAACAAAACAGCTGGGAAACATATGGTATCCATTTTCCTGTATCACTTGGAAAAAATTTCACATGTAAATAAAACCAACATAAAAGTGTAGGCCTTTGAACCTAGAATCTTATACAATACATAAATAAGTCAGTACAGTGTGTTCTTTGTATTGGCCCAGTAAGTTACATGCCTTTTGATTATTATTATTTTTATTTCTTCTTCGGAAATGTATTCTTAAGCGCTTCCAAAAAGCATTAAGGTAATTTTCAGACATCCATAACTACTAAGCCGTACTAATCCTTCACTTCAGACATTAATGTTGCACGGAAAGTGTATATATCTGTTTCGTTAGGAAGGTGTTCATGGCAAATAGTGTGTTTTGACCGCAAATTAGATCCCACTGATATGCAGTTAGCATGTGTAATAAATCTGCTTTGTTTAAACAGTATTCTTGCCTTTCAGAATGCATTAACTCTTGAAAAGGGCATAGAAACTGCCTAAAGGCTTTAGTGGTTTTAGTGCTGTCTCTCAACCAAAAATAACAAAATAAGGAGAACTCTGGCACAGAGTTCCAGGACTGTGTAAAAGAGCGCAAGTTCTGTAGGATTAAGTTCAAGTTCAGTAGGATTAAGAGTTCAGGTGTCTTGAGCTCCATTTCTTATCTGCAAGTCAGATTCACTGCTCAAACTCCAGATCCTGCAGTGCACTGAAATAATGCTCTGGAATGTCCAGAGCTATGTACGTGTGTGGGGAGTGTGTGTGTGTGTGTACTGGTTATATCTATAAGAGATGAAAAGCTTGGCAGAGAAGCCCAACATAGAGAAGTGGAAAAATGAAGCATCATGCCTGAATAAGTAGGGTTAATTTTCAGATCAGAGAATCACAGAATAGTTTAGATTGGCAGGGACTGCTTGAGCTCATGTAGTTCAAAAGCCCTCCTTAAGCAAAGTCAGCTGGAGCAGGTTAAGCTCCGGACAGGCCAGTTGGATTTTGAGCATCTCCACAGATGGAAACTCTGCAATGTCTCCGTGTAACCTGTGCTAGTGTTTGACCAGCCTCACAGTAAAAAAAGCATTTTCTTATGTTCAAGATGGATTTTCATGTGTTTCACTTTGATCCCATTGTCTCTTGTCCTGTCAGTGGGCATTGTGGAGAAAAGCCTCATTCCCCCTCTTCACTGCTTCCCATCATGTAATTATACACAAAGATAAGATTCCTTCTGACCATTCTCCAGGCTGAACAGTCCCAGCTCTCAGTCACTGTTCATATAAATTTCCAGTTCTTGTATGAAAAATAGATCTAGAGATAACAGGCCTTACAAATTAAATCATTGTTACTTTTGTTAAAACAAATGCACTAAAAAGTTTCAACTAACTCTTTTCTTGACCTCCCAGAAAATCCTACTCTTATGATGTATCTCTGTGTGAAAAAAAAACCAGAGTGCAAACCAGCATAGTTGGACAGGACCACTCTAAACACCACTAGGCTCTTATTGATGTCCATTACATGATTAGAACTACTTTATTTATAATTGATTACAATGTATGTCCTGCTTGAAGAAAGCTTCCTGGAAGTCTCAAATTCTTCAGTTGTTTTGACAGAGATGCTGTTAAAGCTGCTGATATGAATGTGGCATGTCATCATTTGATTCTTGTTTCCAGTGTTTGGTCAGGTATATCTTTAAAACATACTGTGTCATGTCACAGGTCTGGTAGTAATCTCTTCTCAATTGCATTCTTCCATTTCTCTAGTTTCCAGCAGCAGCTGGAACTGTGGAGTCTCAACTCTTATCGGAAATGCACAGAAGCCAACAGGAATTACAGATGTGTGCAATAAATTCAGACCAGTGAAGCGGGTTTCCCCATTAAAGCATCAGCCAGAAAGCTCTGAGAACAATGAAAGTGATGACCAGAAGAACCAGAAGGGAGAATACCAGAAAGGCAATGATTCTCAATCTGCGCCTCCAAATGATGACCAGAGTCCAAGAGAAGGAGAGAGCCTTAAAAGCAAAACCATTGAGCCCGCTGTTCTGCCTGGGGAGCTGGAGCACTATGACCTGGATATGGATGAAATTTTGGATGTGCCTTATATTAAATCAAGCCAGCAACTTGTTCCTTTTACAAAGGTAGCTCCTGAGAAAAAACTTTTGGGTGTGTGTTCAACAGTGAATGGTATTAGCAGCAAGACCTGCTCTGTAGGGAACACGGAGAGCTTGCCTGCCAGCGGCACACAGTTCTATGTGCTGTCTCCAGTGAAAGGCTCTCAGCTGAGAAAAACACAGCCCATTGTCCTTGATCAGCACAAACATTTAACAGAAGAATTAGAGCTTTCCCAGCCTTTAGGGAAGTGTAGCTCAGCCCATGAATCCGAAGCCCAGGGTAAGGGCTTCCTCAGCAGGACATTTGTTAATCCTCATGCTCACAAAACTGAGAAGACTATGCCAAACTGCCACCTGAGGACTTTCCACCTGCAGACAGCAGTGGCAGAAAACAAGCAGCTAGAGGAACTGAGTATGAACTGGAGCAGTGTAGGGGGCCCAGAAGAGAGGAGCGAAGAAGTGAAAAAAATTAAGAGCATCTTAAACATTGTAAAGGAAGGCCAAATATCTTTACTGGTAAGGATCATCTTTTTCATAAAACAAGAAGAATAAGGGTGATGTGGTTTATTAAGCCAGCAAAGCTGATGAAACACATATTTTGAAATGCTGCCTTTTTTATCTTGTGCATTTCTTAGTAGTTGAGCGTATGGGCTTCCAAATGGAAAGTTTTAGTCTTTGAATCAAATATGTAGCAAAACAAAGATACTAGTTTTATGTGAAGACTGCCAATATTGCTAGTGTATGCAGTACACTGAAAGCATATAGAAGGCATATATTTTAGCTATTGCATCACTTAAATATTGAATTTAAATCTTAGTTGTGTTTTGCCTTTCACAACATCTGTGAGTTGCTTTGTACAATTATTGCTGGTTTACCTCAGTTATTTAGAGCCTGATGATGGGAACAGAGGGGCTTCTGTTGTATTCTGATTATTATTCAGGAGTGTTTATGCTGCCTTGTTGCCACGGCATTCACAGGCTTTCTCTAAAGCCTCATTGGCCTCTGACCCATATGAAGTTTTTTAGTAAATTCTAGCACTGTGATTAGCCACTATCAATGACAGTTTCCAAAGTAACTAGACGTAAATGAACACAATGATTCAGGGCATGTGATTTCCACTCAGGACAGCTGGTGGAGGCACAGTGTATGTATAAGCTCTGATTTTGCTGGATTTTTGTTTAGCTTCTCTGTTTACCAGTCTAGCTCAAGCACCAAGGCACGCTATTAACACTGCAGCAAGAACAAAGGCAGATATTTGAAGACTAGACTGAGGCACAAGAGAATATTAGACTGCTCAGTAAGAAATAAAAGCAAATTACATTCATTCCAAAATAGGAATGGGTAGATAGATGGTAAGGAAATGCATATTTTTTCCCAAACAGTTCAAAATTTTTGCATGGAATAGACTCACTGAACTATACTCTGGCAAGTCTGCACAACTCTAGGAACTTTCTACTGCTACCTCTTAACTCCATCTTTTGTCTTCTGTTTTCCTTTTGGAGTTTCTCAGTCCAATTGTTTTGTCTAAAAATTAGATTTGAGCAGAAACAATGTATTAGCTCATGGTTGTATAGTATTTCATGTAAATATTCCAACAAATTTTTTTCATGGAGACAAGGTACCACATGTGTTCCATCATGTGTTTTAACTTCATTTTAGATGGTGCTTGATGCAAGCTGCCATTTTTGTGGTAAGCAAAATTAATCAGAAGGTTTTTTTAGGAGTCATAGATGTTTTCTGTTCAATTACTCATCAATATCTTTCTGAGTCAAGAGGATGGAGTCAGACTCTTAGCAGTGGTGCCAGATGATAGGACAAAAGGCATGGGGAACTAAAACACAGGAAGTTCCATCTGAATACAAGGAAGGACTTTGTTACTGAGCGTTGGAACAGGTTGCCCAGAGAGGTTGTGGAGTCTCCTTCCCTGGAGATATTCATGAGTCATCTGGACATAAACCTGAGCAACATGCTGTAGGTGATGCTGCTTGAGCAGGTGTCAAGATGACCCCGGGTGATCTCTTCCAACCTCAAGCATTCTGTAGTTCTGTAATACAATGGGGGGGAAAAAAAGGAAAAAAAAAAAAAAAAAACCAAGAAAGAGAAACCAAACACAAAATAGACAGAAATTATGAAAATGTGGGTATTTTTGCAGCTGCTTAATTGATCACACTCGTACAAAGACTTAAAGCTACTCAAGATCTTTCACTGTTGTATGACGATTGAATGAAAAAGAGAAACTACAAGTGAATCAAGCCGGTGCAGATCCCATCTCTATCCTTTTGCTAATAGTAGCCAGGTTGTGTACAGTGAGATGAAAAGCTCCTGGTTTTGAGTTATAAAAGAACATTCCTATGAGGAAACATCTTTGTATTTGGCTTGTATCTTGGGATGTGAGGCTTAATATTCTGTATATCTTATTATCCTTAGTTGTAACTAGCATAATGTTTTTTTTAACAGCCACATTTAGCGGCAGATAATCTGGATAAGATCCATGATGAGTGTGACAACAATCTGTTGCATGTAGCAGCATCAAAGGGACATGCAGAATGCCTGCAGCATCTCACTTCTTTGATGGGTGAAGACTGTTTGAATGAACGAAACATTGAGCAGCTAACTCCAGCTGGGTTAGCAATAAAGGTAAGCTAGTCTTTGTCTCCACTGTAATCGTAGAATCACAGAATCATAGAACACTTAGGGTTGGAAAGGCCCTTAAGACCTTCTAGTTCCAACCCTCCTGCCGTGGGCAGGGATGCTTCACACTAGACCAAATTGTTCCAAGCCCTGTCCAACCTGGCCTTGAACACTGCCAGGGATGGAGCATTTGCCACTTCCTTGAGCAACCTGTTCCAGTGCCTCACCACCCTCACTGTAAAGTACTTCTTCCTTATATCTAACCTGAACTTCCACTTTTTAAGTTTAAACCCGCTACCCCTTGTCCTGTCCCTACAGTCCCTGATGAAGAGTCCCTCTCCAGCACCCTTGTAGGCCCCCTTCAGATACTGGAAGGCTGCTATGAGGTCCCCATGCAGCTTCTCATCTCCAGGCTGAACTGCCCTAACTTTCTCAGCCTGGGGTCTCACGAGAGCAGAGTAGAGGGGCAGTATCGCCTCCTTTGACCTGCTGGTCACACTTCTTTTGAAGCAGCCCAGGATACAGCTGGTTTCTGGGCTGCAAGCGCACACTGAAGCCGGCTCATGTTCAGTTTCTCATCAACCAACACCCCGAAGTCCTTCTCTGCAGGGCTGCTCTGAATCTCTTCTTCACCCAACCTGTAGCTGTGCCTGGGATTGCCCCGACCCAGATGTAGGACCTGGCACTTATTATGTAGGAAAATGTGAAAATTACTGTTGTTGCTGCACTAAAATAAAACATAGTGTTGAGCAACCTTTTCCAGTGCCTCACCACCCTCACTGTAAAGTACTTCTTCCTTATATCTAACCTGAACTTCCACTTTTTAAGTTTAAACCCGCTACCCCTTGTCCTGTCCCTACAGTCCCTGATGAAGAGTCCCTCTCCAGCACCCTTGTAGGCCCCCTTCAGATACTGGAAGGCTGCTATGAGGTCCCCATGCAGCTTCTCATCTCCAGGCTGAACTGCCCTAACTTTCTCAGCCTGGGGTCTCACGAGAGCAGAGTAGAGGGGCAGTATCGCCTCCTTTGACCTGCTGGTCACACTTCTTTTGAAGCAGCCCAGGATACAGCTGGTTTCTGGGCTGCAAGCGCACACTGAAGCCGGCTCATGTTCAGTTTCTCATCAACCAACACCCCGAAGTCCTTCTCTGCAGGGCTGCTCTGAATCTCTTCTTCACCCAACCTGTAGCTGTGCCTGGGATTGCCCCGACCCAGATGTAGGACCTGGCACTTATTATGTAGGAAAATGTGAAAATTACTGTTGTTGCTGCACTAAAATAAAACATAGTGGTGCACAGGAAGGCTGATAGTTAAACGTACTGATTCTGGTTCTTTAGTAAGTGAAATTCAATAGCTGAATGCCATTCCTTTTATCCACTAACTACCTTATGAAGAAAAAAGGAAAGGGGTGAAATGCAATACAAGAGTTTCATATTCTTCTGGGGTTTTATTGTTATTTACTTCTTGGGAAAACTTTAGAAATGGACAGAGGACTGGTGGATTCCAGGTTCGCAGGTCTGCGTCTTTGAGACGTCTTCTCAATCGCCTATAGACCTGATCCAGGTTTCAGGGTTGGGTTGTTTATTTTTCTGGGACAAGCTGTATGAATACAAACCTAAACTGATAGCTAGTTGTACTAATGAAATGCTATTATAAAGGTAAGGTATTTAGCTTCAATACCTTGGCCCATGTCCAAACTGAATAGTTACAGTCTGGCAATTTAAAGTCTTACAATTTTAGTTGGAAACCATTTTCTTTCTTATTTTTTTTTAACCTTCATATATATGTATTATGTTTATAATCCAATAAAATCTCTTGTCTTTTTCTCCAGAAAGGTTGGCTTTTTTAATGATTGGTTCCTTTAGTTTTTATAATACTTGAGTGTGCTTTGACATTCACAGAAAAGTGTTTAAATGTAAGTGAAGGTGCTCAGGCCCAAGTGTTTCTAATGATGACCTGCATGGCTGGACTTGACCTGCATAATTTCAACATTTCGTGAGAGCCTTGAAGTAATTTGTTGTAACTATACTTTGTAGTCCTTGAGTCTTACTTTCAAAGTGGTTTTGCACACTGATAGAATGAACTTTATTCTTCTTGCTCGTACATTATACCATTCTAAGTTTTATAATGTTACACCATGTGGAGTATGCACCTGTCTTCTACAAGAAAACTTGTATGCAGGAACAGAAACTTCCATGCAAGAAAATTTAAACAATTTAGTGATGATGCATAACATTTCCTAGTAAAGAATTAATTAATTAAAACTAATTCTTTTGATGAAAGACCTCTTTCTGACCTTTAGCTGTGAACTAGAGAGTGAAAATGGAGTGCTGATATGTCACAGTGTCATATTGATAACTTATTATAACTAATTCCGGAGAAATCCATTCCAAGTAAGCAAAATTATCTTATTTAACAAGTAATTTATTAATTCTTTACCTTAGTTTTAAAAAATACAAAAATATTTTACTCAGTTATGATACAAAGGAAAACAAAATAAAAAATTATTAGTTAGTCATGCTTACTAATATTTGAACCCAAACATGATACGGGGGATTTTTGTACTAAAAAGAATACAAGTAGTTTCATTGTTGAAATTGAGAGAAAAAGAGGAAAGTAAGTAAAGTATAATGGTGTGCATTTTTGTGTTTATATACATACATTACATATGGAAGGAATAAGACAAGTACCAGTTTAGTTTTATTCCAGTTTTTCTTTCTCCTATATAATTTTAATAGGTTAATATTTATTACATTCTTCTCCTTGTTTTTATAAAAATAAAACTGAAACTTTAAATGGTTATTTCTTTCCTTCTCATTGTAGCTTTTTCCATTTTATGTACGCAAACAGCTTTTTATATTTACGTATGTTGACCTCTCTGAGGTTTTGACTGAGAAATTGAAATACTTGTTTCAGCTATAAAGATTATAATAGCTTTTATGAACATGAGAGCTGAAAAATGAAGTAAGAGCAGCCTGGAATGTAGCTTTTGCAAAACTGCATTTATCAAGGTACTGTCTCTGAAAAGAATCTGCAGCAAGAGAAGCTGCTAAGAACGCTTGCCTTTACACTGGGCCACAAGCATGCTCTGAAGAAAATGTTCATCTCTTTCCAAAGCATCTATGTCTCACTTCACAGTGACTTGCAAACTACTTGGAATGTGCATAGCAGCTCGGGAGTCTTGAGACTAGGCTGTAAAAGTGTTTAGGGCAAGAACCATCTCCTTTTTTCTGTTTATACAGTATCTATTACAGATAGGTCCTAATCCATGAGGATTAGGTGTTCAGATACCACATACATAAGAGTAATTACGGAAGCATGGATTTGATTTGTGATTAGTGCATATCTGAGCTCGTAGGGAGACTGTTCAGTCTGCTCCAGCAAATTGTCTTATTTAGTCATTCCATCACTGTACAAGTGATGGAAACAGAACTATGTGTTTTCTATGAACAGTCTGAAAGTCAGGACCAGGTTGTGTATATAGGGTTTGACTGCCACTTTCATGCTGACACTTTCACTGTAATCAGTAGCCAAACCTTAACTGATACAGGACAACAATATAAACAAGTGCAATACATGAGAGCAGATAACACATTTTCAAACAAACTGGAATTTTTTAATATTTTAATAATTCTAATAAACTTTTCCTGGTTTAGTAGATGTGTTTAGAACAGAAACAGCTGGATTTTTTTTTTTTTTTAATTTGTTTAGAATGGCCAGCTGGAGTGTGTTCGATGGATGGTGAGCGAAACAGAAGCTATTGCAGAATTAAGTTGCTCAAAAGACCACCCAAGCCTTATTCATTATGCAGGTTGCTATGGCCAGGTATGACTTTAATTTACTTTTTTAAATAGATAATTTAGATGCTTATAGAAGAATTTCAATGTAAAGCATGTTTATCATTTTATGGCTTTTAATTACTGGTGTTCTTAGTTCAAATATAGCAAAATCTTTTCCCACTTAATCTGTGTATTTTTTTCAGTATTTTCCCTCTTAAATTTTTTTTGTTTGTTTGTTTGTTTGTTTGTTTAAGCTTTAAGTAATGGCTAGGAGAAGATTAGCTGCCATATTAGGCCAACCTATCAATCTCAAGAACATCTAGGGAGTTGAGCTGTCATGATCCCTTGAGTACTCCTCCGACACATCAGAAAATCATCAAACATTTGGGGATAGTTCACATTTTCTTTCCAGGAGAGATTAATCTCGAAAAATTTTGGCAAATTGTGGCAATTCAGGAATTTAGTATATTGGCAGTGAAGTGTGATGAAACTTGAACGTCATCTGCCTACTTCTAGCCAGTTTTATTGAGAATTACATATAAAAATATGTTGTAAATCAATCCTGTTCCACACCTCACTTATTTATAAATCTAACGATAAGAAAGCACAAGAAGAACAGCATTTGAGTGTTTTTCTAATGTCTGGGGAAACATATACCACTTAATTGCAGCACATTCTCATCCCACAGTCTGTTTTTCCTAAGTAGACCTTGCAATAACCCCTGTTCAACAGACTTTCTCCAGGATCTTCTATATAAGGAGAAGTGATCGGTTATTTTTCTCTAATCTCTTTGGCAGATGGGCCAGTTTATCAATCAGTTTCTTCAACAGAGATTAAGAATAAACACAGAAAACCCACTATTTTTGTGCTAATGCTTTTTTTCTCTTTACTTGTTAAGAGAGAACAAGCAAAATGTAACCACTAAGAAAATGATATTTTCTTTTCCTGTACAAGTGTGGTTGTCTCATTCAGTGCCATAGAATTATGGTGGCATATTTCTGCTGTTATCTGATCCTGTCCAGGCATGGATTTACTGGAGAGGGAAGGAAGGAGAGGCGGCAGGTTTGGAAGGCTGAGCTGGAAGTCTACCCTTTCTCTTCCTGTTTCATTAGGTACACAGACACACTTGATTTCATGCTACGCAAAGACCTCCTTTGCCTTTTTTCCATTCACCTACTGTGCAGATGTTACCGGTGCAAGTT
This sequence comes from Nestor notabilis, assembly GCF_000696875.1. Taxonomy (NCBI): domain Eukaryota; kingdom Metazoa; phylum Chordata; class Aves; order Psittaciformes; family Psittacidae; genus Nestor; species Nestor notabilis. Next base: position 38,504 of record NW_009917691.1, on the reverse strand, counting down.
AGGACCCTGCTGAATATACTGATTGATTGTGTCCTGCTTTCCACAGCAAGTTTGGCCTATAAACCTAGCGCTGAATTTAGGGAGTCTTGGAGCCAGATCAGGATTTGATTCAAGAAAGGCGTGTTTGCTACTGGGGAAAAAAAGTCTGGAAAAGAAAGTTTCATGTGAACTTATATTCATATCTTCAATTGATTAGCCTAATTTTGTCTTCATCTCTGAAAATATTTATACAAACTAAATCCAGTGAGCTTTGGGTTTTTTTTTTCAGTCAGCTATACTGTCTACTGCCAGGAACAGATCTGGCACCCTTTATGTAGATTCTTTTCAGAAAAGGATGGAAGCTCTACCAGTTAAGAAACACCAGCCACCCATGAAATTTAAAAAGGTGATATATAAATTGCTGCCAATTTTTCTTAGTTAGCTGAATGCCAAAGAAAGTTCACATGTAATGGTAATTATCTTTTTCTTTATATATATATAATTCATAAACATCTTGCAAACATGAGGGAATGTTGAGGCTGAATGTTTGCCAGACTGCCTTACCCAACTGTGTTAAGACCAACAAAAAAATCTTTGAGAAATTCAAATATGTAGCTGGCGCTTTCCTCAAAGTTTTAATTTATTTTACCATTACTTCCATGAGAGATAATCCATGTAAACACTAGTCTTGGCAGAATTACAAGAGTAATATTTTTACAAGGAAGACCTGTTATTGAATCATTTTCTAAAACAGTGAGTCCATCCATTGTTTCCCCAGGCATTAGACATGCCCACTATATTTTTCTTCAATAAATATCATTTAGAATGGGCAGCAAAAGGGAGCTCGTAGCAAAGCTCCTATGTTAAAGGTCATCAAACCACAGTCATGGCCTGACTCCAAAGACATGTCAACAATATTACATTTTCCAATGAGAGAGGAACTACGTAAGTACATGGTATGGAAGATAGGAAGAGCTTAAAGTCAAGCTGCAGCCTGGTCAGCTACTCCTCCTAGCAAGGACTTCTTTAAGCATGGGATTATGCAAGAAGCAACCATGGTTGTTGTCAGTCTTCTCCATGTCAGGCATAAGTCATGGGTACATGGTAGACTGTGTACCAGCTATGTTTGGGACAGTCACCATGTGACAGGAAGAAATGGTGGTGTCCTAGGTGCACATAGTAGTAGTTCTTGAGTAAGAGTTTCACAGGGCTGTAATTTGTTTCCAACATGGATACTGTGGTAGCACGGACTACCACAGAAGATAAGAGGCAGAATGTGGGGAATGCCATTTGTTTATTGCCTCCAAGCTCCAGACAGTCCAAGGGGACTTTAGGGAAGCAGAGCTACAGCACGACTAACAATCTAAAAAGGGTTCCAGGCACCACTTGGCAATGTGTGGAGAGCACAATGGGCAGGACGGTGTGACATTCAGGTGTGGGAATATCTAACACCACACCTATTTTTCACCTTCAGGATGTCTGAGTTCCTGTCTAATGTCATTTTTGCAAGAATAATGTGTTGTTTTCACTCACTTTGCTACAGTGAAGTGATATTAGGAAGAGCATCTTATTTAATTAATGTTGACTGATGGGGTTAAGATTAGAATTGGTCCTCTTCACCATGCTAATCCTTCCAGTTATAGTCTATTTTATGATTTTTGTTATGATTTTATGGTTTTTGTTAGTTGTTGTTTCTGCTCCAAAAGCCAGCCAAAGGCTTTGGTGGAGCCAAAGTCTGCAGCCTGTCACAAAGTAGGTATTACGTATTGTGACATTTTCCCAGAATCTTTTTTTAGGGAGGTTTGAATTATTGTAGGTCTATAATATGCCAGAGAGGTATTAACCACTGCTACAACATAAAACCATTGTAGGTCTTACAAGTATCAAATAGACTAAAGAATTTGTCAGTATTTATCAGTTCCTGTTACATAAATATGTGATTATTTCCTGTAATCTTAATCTCATGAATTTTATGATTATCTTTCATTTTGCCTGGGTAAATTGAGTTGGTTACTATAACATTTTCCTAAGAACACTTTTGTCCCAAATACATAATGTGAGTGTTACTAAAATAATACATATTTTCATATATTTTTTTTTTCATTTTCCCTAGATGTAAATGAAGAAAATAGTTGGGTTTGGGTTTTTGTTTTGTTCTGATTGTTTTGGTTTTGTCAAGAATACATTTCTTAAAAAACATAGTCATTTGAGAGAAACACAAACTGTTTGAGTAGGCCTCTGACTTTGTGCCTGTGATCAACTGATGCACAGACAGTCCTAAGTACAGATGATTGCATTTAGCCTTCCAGCCACTTGATTTCCGTGTTGATAAGATAAATGATTAGAAAGCATCATTTGCTCCATGCTGATTGTGATCATAAAATTACAGAACATGCTTAACGTTCTGGTTCCTATTATGTTTCAAATAAATATGTGATTCCAAAGCTGTGGTTGTCTTCCAATTCTACAGAGGAGTTTTGCTAAAATATTTTTCTTTTAATTATTAAAACATAAGGGCGATTCATAGGAGTAGTGTAATCCTTCTTCACTGCTGGCCAACACCACAGGCATCTGGAGAAATTGCTCAAAAGTATTTTAAAGGGGATATGTGATCTGAAGTCATCTCTCCATGCTGGCTGTCAGCTGTATTGGGCATTCAGCCAAGGAGAAGTAAAAATACCTACCCCTTCACCCTGTAATAAGAACAAAACTGCTGTTAAAAGGGAAATATGAAGAAGATAAGTTCCAGACAGACTAGCCCCCTGAAGCAGTAAGCAGAGATCCAGGTGCTTGAATAGGCAGAATCATTTGGAGGAGACCTAAAAGACTCTGAGCATCCATCTCCTTTTCCTTGACATTGAAATTTCTGTGGTACTTTTATACAAAAAAAAAAAAAGAGAGGATTATGCCTAAGTTTACTAGTTAGAATTTCCTTTCCTCATTTTTATTCTGTTTCTGTCCTACCCGATTACTGCTCAGAGTCCTAGACAGTTTTCATTACTGTTTCATTTAGGTACATTTCATCCTTAGAGGCCCATGTATCTGACTGTGAGTGATTATGTACTTAGTATCCCTGAAGCTACTGAGGTACTGCAGGTTAAGTCTGTGCATTGGTGTTTGCCTCACCAAGACTAAAGTCTACAAAACTGTTTTGATCTAGAGCTCCTAGCCAGTATAACACATGATATATAGGGAAAATGAAAGATAAGAAAAAATATTTTTAGATAAAGTTTTAAGCTAGAAAGTAATTTATTTTTTTTCAGCTATTCAGATGCAAAAACTGTGGCTACAGCTGTAGTCAGCTATCCTTTAATGGACCTCACTTTTTTATATAATACGTAGATTAATCGAGATTTTCATTATATATCGCATTCAGCAGGGCACAATGAAATTTAATCTGGAGAGGCATGGAAGTTTCCTAGAAAGAAGAAGATTTTTCCAAATAAACCTGCTGGGTAAAGTAAGAAATAGAATAAGCTTAGTGCACGTTATATAAACTCTCCATTGTTAGAAAAGAATACCCATACAAATGTGTATTACACTGGCATGAGTGTGCAAAAAATGATGTTGAAAAGAATTAAGTTGGCATCTCAGTTTTGGCTTCCAGACTTCTAATTCCAAGTTTGCAGTTCATGTTTTCCCATCTTCCCCAATATGCAGTCACATGCAAATAGTCAATTAGTCAATAGACTGAGAACTCAAGGTAGAGGGATTTCCCAGGTTTAGTTGTATTGCTTCTTCTCTTGCACAACAGCCCAGAGCTGGGGCATGGTGGTAGATTTGAAGAATCTTAACTGCTCAACCCTGTGATCTGCACGTACTCCCACTTTAATTTTCCAAAGAGGCTTGTGAAGTTTCACCAAATTTCAGAAGTTAATTTTCAGATTGACATACAGGCTTTTCTGCCCCATGTCTCCCCTGCAACATGCAGGCATGCATGCTTTTTAGTGAATAATTTTTCAGAATGTGTTACCATATTTTTCCTAGTATGTCTTTTTATAAAACAAAGTACTTCGGCTTATTTCCTGGGGGAGGGAAGGAGGGAACAAACAAACAACGGAGGCAGACCTGTGATACACTTAAGTCCTACAGAATTAAGAGAGACTGAAAACAAGGAATTAGTGGACAGAATTAGTAACAGAAGTCAGTAGCCTTAATCTAGCATATACAGGTTTTCATTATTTTTTATTTTTTGTGACATCTCTTTCACCCTCCCCCTAGGAGAAAATCCTTCTGTGGCTTCTTCAGTTCATGCAGGAACAGGGGATTTCACTGGATGAAGTTGACCAGGATGGAAATACTGCTGTTCACATAGCTGCTCAACATGGCTATCTAGGATGCATACAGGTAGAGTCATAGTACCAGAAACCTCTTTACATCAAACAACTACTAAAATGATTATAAGAGATCTTACAGGAGGGAATAATTACTGATACATTAAAATATACTAGATGAAGAATTTTAAACTATTAGCATTAGGAGTCAGACTGAAATATTGAAAAGATCTGGATTTAGATTCTATTGTCAATTATGCTGTTGTTAGCCTAAAGTAACAACTGTTGTATTGCAAGAAGAAAGCATGCTTATATTGTTTATACATGAGCAGCTTGGATATATATCAGTAAATGTGTTAATCCTGTTACCGCACATGACAGCACCTCTTAGTTCACTGCAAATACAGAAAATTTGTATTCGTTCAATCCTAAAAGAAATACAGCTAGTCAATTCTCATTAGCTAGCCTCTTCGGAGAGCTAAATGTATTTGCATGCAGTTATGTTAAATCTACAGATGCATAGCTGCTTATTATTATTATAACAGTCTATCTATATACCTGGACACCAAGAAGACATAACTCCATAAAGCCAGTTTGAGAATCTCACACAATGAAAAACAGGTGACAGTTGAGCTGAATGAATAGACTTGAAAAGAACATAGTCAAATAGATTTGGAGGACATGACTCTCTCTGCAATTTCTCATTGATGTCTTTCTTTTTAAGATATCAGGAATGGACCCTTTGCAAACTCTTATGAGAAAAATATAAACAGATCATCACATCCATGTTAAATTTAGTGGGTTTAATATTATATTGTAGACAAGCTATAATCAGTTGGAAAAAAGTGGATTGAAGAAATGAATGATTTACTAGTGGGGAGCACCACTGTGGTAGGGTGTGTTGCTAATGCAACAGTGCCTCATCAAGATGGACAATGAATTTGAAAGAGACGTGAGAGTAGATGATTTTGAACAGAGTGGTGACATCTGCAGGCTGTTTTCATGTATAAAAAAAATGAAAAAGAGAATAGCCCTGCTTTCCCTGTGAAGGATGAACCTTAATAAATAGCTTAGAATTCTCAATATTATTATATTGTAGATAAATGTACAAATCAAAAAGTGGTTTGGGTTGAAGTGAAACCATGAGAAATAAAACATGAAAATATCTAATGACAAAAAAAATATGCAATGTTAGAAGTGTCACTTCATGAACGCCTCATAGTCTTAAGTGTAGTTGAAGTTTTGGTGTGCTCTGAACAAAATAAGCCCTCTTCCCAGTGAGCTTACTGGTCTAATTTAAAACAATATACAGTGAATGATATGGTAAAAGGAAAGAAGTGATAAAGGAGGCACAGAGATTGTAAGTAGCATTACAAAAGATGGAGGATCACCGGCTGTCAGTGATTCTCTGGCCCTCTCACTGAGGAGGCGACACTCCTATCATGTTCCAAACTATAAGACTGCTCTCTGCAGAACTTTCCCTTCTTTATTTTTTTTATTGGAAAATTAAGCCAAATTTATTGACATGAGATGCAGTGAAACACTCTTGGTAAGTTCCCTTTCTGTATAGATTTAGAAGCCCAGACAGATCACCACTCCTCTTCTCTGTAAGCATATGTAGAGATATCTGTGCCTGCTATTCTTAGTCAACAAGGCCACTCCAATCCTGGGTGGATTACTAACTCTGCTTGCATAAGTCAACCAAGAGCTCAGCCATGTAATACCTCTTCTTCGTGTGTATGGGTGATGTTAATAATGCCATAGTTCAAGAATGAATTATGATTTTGTTCAGAATTTTTTCCAGAGTGCTACGAGCAATGTGTGTCTGAATATTGGTGAGAACTTTAGGTCCTATCTTAAATGTTCACCAGTAAAGCAAATAGTGCACAACACTGATTATTATGAACAGATTGAAAAGGCTGAAGGTTTGGTCTCAATTCTTTCTTCAGTTATTGGATGTCTTGAGATTAGCCTGACAGAACTTCTTTGCCTTTACAATGCTCTGGGTTCAAGTCCCAGAAGTAACTCAAATGTCATGCTTACAACCTGGACAGTTCTTCAGCAACAAGCTAGCTTTTTTGCTAGTGCTGAATTTAGAGTGAGTGTGTAACTCACTGTATTGTGAGTAACACAGGAGTATACATCAAAGCATAAGCCGTTATTTCTCTTAAAGACTAAAAGTTAGCACATACTTGAATATATGTTTAAAAGAGAACAGAGGGGGTAATCAAGCAAGTACAAAGCAATGAGACTTCTTTCAGCATTAAGAAAACACACATACAAAAGAACCTCAATCAAACAAATAAAACCAAAAACAACAGCAACAACAATAGCAAAGAGAAAAAAAACCAAACCTAATCAGATTGGAAAAGTGATTGTACAGATTTTTTTTTTCGGCAAGAAGAAATTTTTGCCTGTCTGGCCTAAAGGAATTGTTGGAAAGTATCTGCCATATTTTTTGTATTCAAACATCACTTGGCTAAGGAATCGGGAAATTGAGACTACTCTGCTGAGTGTTTTAAACTCAGGGATTCTACTGTGGTACAAAATTGAGAACTAAAACAGAAAAGGAGTCAGCAAATACTGTAGTAAAGACACTCTTAAAATGAGATTCTAAGGGTGTGTTGCAATGCCATGCAGTGCAGAAATCCTAAGAACAGTAGGTACCAGACCTGGTAAGCCATTACAGCTCATCACCATCTTCTATAAACTGGCTGGCAATGTGTTCACTCTGCCCTGGACCATGATGTTATCAAGTCGTTTGAATTGCACTTGCCTGTGTCTTCTTTTTTAAGATTACCGTGTGCAGATTTAGCAAAATGTTCAGTAATGCATAAACACATGCATCTGAAAAACTTTTATTACCGTGGCTCAGGAGATAATTAATAGGTGCCTGAAAGTTAAGTCCTGTGTTTTCATTTGGTAGTCCCACTCACTATATGAATGCTACAACTCATGCTGTACTGTACAAACAAGTGAGCAGAAGATTGAGTAGAACTGCAAAGGGAGAGGAAGGAAGAATATAACCTTTTCATAGTTATTCTGAACAACAGCTCATTCTTCTGTGTTATCCTTGCATGTGTGTGACTGATAGATTTTAGTGGTATGTGTTTTGAGCTCAGTCTGCATACAGACTTGTCAGTGACTGACTCTTAAAAATGATTGGCTTAGACCAGCATTTCCAAACATTTTATTCAGAAGTGATTTGGGCCCGGCCACTCTTGTGGTTGACTAGAAGTCAGAGCAGACATTTACAGATGTCAATGTTTCCTTTTGTGTTTTTACAGACATTGGTTGAATATGGAGCAAATGTCACTATGCAAAACCACGTGGGAGAGAAACCCTCACAAAGTGCTGAGCGACATGGGCACACCATGTGTTCCCGCTACTTGGTAGTTGTGGAGACTTGTATGTCATTGGCCTCTCAGGTGGTCAAGCTAACTAAGCAGCTGAAGGAGTAAGTGTTTCATTGCTAGCACTGGGATCATTCTTAAAACAATACCGTACTTTGTCTTCAATTTATTAACAGCGTCTGTTTTCTGCTTCTTAAGTATGATACTTTCAATCCATATTTCTATCTTATTTCTCCACTTTTTCCTGCGGTCAAGCATTTGCCCCTTCACCTTTAACAGCTCAGTTTTTCAGCTGTTCTTTTTGTAGCAGTTTGCTGTGAACATAGATGAAAAGAGTGGGAGTGGAACAGGGTATATATGGAGCAATCCAGTCCCTTTTCTGTTTGCATACCTAGGGATCACATCATTGCTGATCATAATTTCTATTCACATAGCATGCTTTTATATACAGTGAGTGGTTCTTCCCGGTTACAGTGCTGGGGGTTGATGTTGGGAGGAGTAATGAAAATAGTAGTTGAGGGGGGTTTTTTGGAGTTGAAAGGTCACCAAAGCCCACAATGGCTTCTCAGGAAATATGTTCTGTTTTTTCTTTATAGGAGCTGGTTTTAATATTTTAGTATGCTTTTTAATAAACATTCTGTAAAGAGCCTGTTATTTTGAAACATGAATTTATGCAATTGCTTGCTTTTATTGTACGTGCAGTTACTGTGACTTAGCATACTGATAGGCTCATAAGACTCTTAGAAAGCATCAGCACTGACCTAATGTTGTTTCAACTTAGATAAACGATGAAAAGCTTGTCAGCCACCACAAGCCATGAAAATAGTTTCTGATAATCCTGTGTACCAGGTGTTTTGTAGTTGGTTCATTTGCTGAGAAACACTAAAATACACAAATCAGCTGATACAAAGGAAAAAATACAGAACATAGGGTATTTCCTGAGTAGCCTTCATTACCATCTGATTCATCTCAATATATAATGAAATTTA
>NW_009917691.1:17852-29878 GCF_000696875.1 Nestor notabilis | reverse complement strand
GCAGGAAAAAAATGCACACACCAGGAAGTAGGAATGGCAACCTCAGATTCTCTTCAGTGTTTCAGTTCTCTTCAGTGCTCACCCAGTACTTGATATAAGTGTTATTTCTTATATGGAAAAGATAGACTTGTTATATCAGTCAGCAGGCTGATTATCCCCATAAAAATAGTCTAGTTCTGACAAAAATATTACCACTTTTCCAAGTCTCTCCCTGTCATCTCACAGACTGCACACATAGGAAGTCATTTAAGTGATTCTTACCTGACTCCTGATGGGTTCCTTTACTTGTCTCAGCTGGGGTTAAAGCTGCTTCCTTTCAGCAGCCTATTTTTTCAGGCTTCAGATTTAGGTTCAGTAAGTGCAGCATCAGTCTTTTCTTCCTCATCTCAAAGAGACTGAGTCTCTTGTGCATTCCTGTTGCAGTTTACTGAGGCAGTGAAATATTCTATTTTCTGCTTGAAAGAACAGCTTCTGTGTGGCTATTTGGGCTGCAAGCTTCAGGATGTGAGTGGCTCCGATAGAAGCAATGGACCATGTTCAGAGGCCCATGTTCAGGAGATAGAGAGGATGACAGAAAACTCTTGCACTTCTTTGCAGCCCCATCCTGCATAAAAATCCAAGGAAGTACATGCCTGGGAATCGACTTCTTCTCAAGCATACTTACCTCTAGCGTAGCAGGAAAGTTCTTTGGCTACAGCAGCTCTAAAAATCCTGAAAGCACTAGATGGCAACAGATGGAAGTCCAGTTTACGCTTAATCACTTCAAACTGCATTTACACAGGGATAGCTCCAACTTGGGCAGATGAGCTGGCTTTCCTATATTTCCTCCACCTACTTCTGCTGGTGTTAATAGGCAATGTTCTAGAAACATAGGAGCTGTGATTGCATCATGATGATGGTTCGTATCAACACATAAAGCTCTAATGTGCTTCTCAGCCTTCCCTCAACTGCTGTAAACATGAGCTGATCCCAACTACAGGAAGACCAAGAGTGGTTGATATCATGCAAGAACAGCAGCACAGAAACTATCTTAGACCAGCACCTAGCAAGACCTGTCTTCAAAGGTCCTAAACCAAAGAAGGAAGTGCCATCTTTTGCTCTCATTTCATGAGCCCTCCCAGTCATCAAGGCGTATGGAGCAGTTCTAGAGAGAAGTAATCGCAATTCATCACACTTTTTGAAGCCATTCCTGAAAAGAAGGCACACAACCAATACAGTAAAATCATATTTTGCCAGAGTCCTCACATCTTTCAGCTCTTTCATCCAAAGCAGCTCAGATGACAGAGAAGTATAGCAAAACCTTTTGAGTTGGATCTAAGTCTCCATTCAGATAGAAAAGCCTTTATATTTGAAACAAGGAAATAAATGGTAACTACAAATGCTCCATTGAATCTTCACAGACTATTAACTGAGACTTTTCCTCCAAAGAGGGAAGAACAGAAAAAAACAGCTGTTACTGGTTTAAAAACAAAACCTTAGGTTTGCATCTCTTGATAATTATAGAAGTTTTCTCAATCCAGTAGGACTTTCTGAATTAAACAAAATGCTTAGGACACAAAAGTTTCTTGCAGAGTCTATACAAAATATTTGCTTTCATTCTACTTCCTGAGATCTCCATAAGTCTTAAGATCTTACTTATTCCCTTACTGATTTCATCTGCCTAAAAAACCTTAGATGCCAGTGTAGAGAATTCCTACCTGCACAAATACATGGTTTCTAGCACTGGTGACATTAGCAGTAATGATTTGTATTGTTTGGACTTTCCTGGCCTGAAGAGATGAGGTCAGAACTAATGACTATGCTTCCCTAGACTACTTTTACAATGCTGCTTGATGACAGACCATTCTACTTGCATTCCCAAAGAGTTGCACTGACCTGCATTTATGGGCCTGGATGTGCAAAGCAATTAATCAGCGAGATTAATTCATCTTTTGATATGCATCCTTTTGATATACAAGCCAAAATCTCTATCAAGGCAAAGATCAAAGCAAACATGAGTGAAAAGATGAAGATGAGAAAGTGGTTTCATATCCTCTTTTCTGTGTTCTGTAAACACACTTTTCTGTGTTCTGTAAACAAAATCCATGATTTTCCTGAAGCTTCATAGGAATAGCTGTAAAAACTACTGAATAGAAAAGTTATTGTAGAGGTATGCTAAAGTGTGTGCAAGTTGCTAGTGTGTTCTGGGGTTTTGGATTGGGTTAGGTTTTTGAGGGGGGTTGTTTTGTTTTGGGGTGGTTTTTTGATAGTAAGTGATACATAGATATATAGTAAGAAACCCAGTATATACTTCACAATCATCCATTCATCTCTTTTTTACTTAGTTCAGCTGTTCTATTTTCTGCATCATAGTCTGGCCATTCTTTTATTTGAGACAAAGCAGATGAGTAAGGCAACACACTATGAAAGATACTTCAGCAGAGCCCAATGCCTCAGACTGTTCCTTGTTCAGTTATTGAGCTCCCTGATTCCATTAGGTGGTAGTGGCAATCCACAGTTGTCTAAGTAGGCACAGAAGGGTCCTTACATATTACTTACTGTGAACATTGTCTAAGCTAAGACCTTCAAAATTTGGGCATTAAATATCATAAAGTAACTAGACCCTTTTACCCCTGAAACTATAGTAATCCTGTCTCCTAAATCGGTCCAGTTTTAATACTTACATATTCCAAGAAGTTATGATCCCATGTTTTCAGTGTTATGTTAGATATATATGTGTATGTTATATATCTTTAGGGACAGTTCTGGCAAGATGTGTGGGTTTCTGTGAGCTATTTGCTAACTAGTTAAACTGTGAAAATTAAGGAAACTTCAATTCTTTTAGCACAATAAAATGTTTAAGTGGGATAAGAACTTTAAGTTAGTAGAAGAAATGTCAGAGATTTCCTTTACAGCTAAAAGTGTAAGAAGCTGTTAGCTACATTATTTAGATATTTAGAAATAGAAGTTGAAGGAAGCATAAAAGGCAAGTAAAACAGATAAACTACATCATGACCTAAGCTCAAATGAAAATTTCCCTGACTTTTAAAGGAGAGTATCTGGGAAGTTGCAATATAAGCCAATGTTGACAGATGGTGGGAGTAATTTTAAAATAATCTGAGGAAGTGTGTAGGCAAGAGGAAGGAAGATGGAAAATTAAAAGAAGAAAGGATCTACATAAAGCATGTCTGTATTGTAAAATGTGATGGCAATTCAGTATGTCAAGATCCTACCTTCATTTCTGTAGCAGTTTTCAGATCCACTCTGATATCTTAAAACTAAAAAGTTTGTTTTTCTGCCAGCCCTGCAAGTACAACCCTGAGCCTAAAAAGTCATCTGGATTCATTCTGGCTTTCACACTGCCAGTTATAAAGACTGCATTTGGAACTCAGCTAACTCTTCTGCTGATGGCATATGAGCTAGGAAAGAGTCCAGCTCACTGGTGGAGAACTGTATTAGTTCTGCAGATCCAACAAGAGTACTAAAAACGTATTAACTTCTACAGCAAGAGAAGTAGAGCCTAGAAGAAGCAGATAAAAAGTCATTTTCACATGGTCATTTTATGAGGACCAGGAAATAAAGCCAAATGTACCAATTATATTCCAGGTGAAAGGTACCATACTTACAGTAACAAAAAGCTATAAGTCTCTTGGGTTTTTTAGTAGTTTGCCAATAATTCTGTCTATGCAGTGTTTAGAAGCACTGGAACTTAGAGGTGACTAAACAAGATGGAATGTTACCTGTCGTGGTTGACAAGCTAAAGGTGTGGGTGTTTTGATGTTAGAATGGAAGGTCTAAATTGGATGGGAGAGAAAGAGGAGAAGAACTTTTTAAGGCAAATAGATTTATACCTTCATTTTTGTAGAACTACTTGAGGGTTTGCAGGTTATCTTGTTCAACTGAGTCCTTCCTATGGAAATAAGTACATGGCAGGATAAGAGAGATTATGATAACATTTCTATGGTGAATGGAGTCTGTAGTATGGATGTCACTTTCATACTACTAACAATTAATATCTACTATCACAATTTTTTAAACATTGGTCTCTGAAGTTATTTACAAATGAGTGCAGATCACACCACACTGAAAGCTACAGTGGGTACAGCCCTACTGAGTATAATATAAGGTTGGTGTAGAGCACAGGTAGGACCTGTGATAAGTTTGGACAGCAAGCAGATGTGGTTTTTCCTACTCCCCTGAATACACAGAGGTCATACTTAGCTCCATTCTGCTGATGAAGAAGATTAGACCAGGGGGCAAAGGCTCCTCTCTGAGTTTGTTTGCAGATAGAAGAGTGGTCTGAGCTATCATTTATCTGAGTTGTCTGAGCTATCATTTAGCTGAGTTGTCTGAGCTATCATTTAGCTGAGTAAAAGCCAGCTACCAAATGTAGGAAGTGACTTCTTAATCTGTCTCTTTCCTCTTCCTTTACACATACAAATAAGAATTAAGTGGCCCTACATTTGTTCTACCATTTCTTTGTTTCTGGGCTATTATTTTCTGTGAGCCCACATTGTCCTTTTATGAAGTATAATGGTCTTTGACAGGTATCTCAGTTGGTCTTGTACCGTGATCACAAAATGTCCACAGGAATTCAGAGACAAGTGCAAACTCTGTGTTTAAAATGTAAACTCTGTTTATAATTTCTCTTTTTACTTACTATGTAAAGTATGGGTGCAAAGGACTTATTTTTTGAATACAAAGTTGAAAGGGTAGTGTCAGTTATCCTGTAGCTTTCTAATTCTGATGGTTTTACAATTCGAGGTAAACAGTCTTACATTTTCCTGCAGGCAGACAGTGGAACGTGTTACATTACAGAACCAACTCCAGCAGCTTTTAGAAGCCCAGCGGTCAGAGGGCAAGTCACTGCTCACGTCTCCAAGGTAAAGTGACTGGAATTGTGCTGCAGCCTGGATTTGAACTGTTTCATGGTACATCAGCTGTCAGGAGAAGCTATGACCTGTCTAAATAGTATGTGTTTTGTAAAGAAAATGTAGATGTTGGGGGTTTTTTTTGTAAGCTTGAAGCTAAGCTTCTAGAATTTAAAAGTGTGTAATGTCATATAAATATTGGAAATTTTTACTATTAAGTGAACAGTCCCTTTTTCCCAACAGAGTGAAAAGAAGATTCACAGTAGAACAGAATGTATTTTGTATTAGATGAATAGCAGAGGATCCTAGAAACACCTAGAAAAGTTGTAAAGTTTGATCTTGTAGTGGTCCACCATACAGTACTGCCAGCAGTAATTCATCCAGTTACCAACAAAACCTGCTTTTGGGTTAATAAGACTTCTTATGCTCCTTACATCTTTTGACTGCATTAGATTGTATAAAAAGTCAAAATTCCAAAAACTTTGTGTGTTGTTTACATATCCTGTTAGAAGTCCCAGAAATAGACACAAACTGAGTGAGGAGGAAAGTAGAGACAGAGTACTGGATCTGGAGCCTACTAACATATCTCTGTGGCTTCTGCCATAAACTTCCAGTGTAATGCATGGAAGTCAGGCAAGCACATGACTTCTCTCTGACAGCAATCTGAAGAAAACTTTGAAAGGAATTAAATAACTTGCATGAAAATAGGACTCAGTTTGTCATAATCTTCTAGTTCAGTTTCCTCTCTGGAAGACGTATACAGTGCTTCTCCTTGTTTCAGAGTTGATAGGGAGTTTCATATATGTTAAAATGTAAAGCCAGCATAAAAGCTTTTGCAGTTATTGATGGTCAGAGCTTTGGGTCATCAAGTATAAATTCATAGGTTCAGTGACTGCTTTTTTCCCACTCTTACAGAATCTCAAGCACTTTTCTGGAAAACGCTCCATGTTCCTGAATTTCATATGTCAGTGCTTCAGACAAGTGCAAAAAGTTATAGTAGTAGATAACGAAGACATTGGGATTGGAGATGCATGTGTAAAGGAATTTCAGCTAGGAAATGGCTTTAAACTCCAAATTTCTGCTAAAATAGAAAACCACACTGGAAAGAGTTGTTTTGCCCCTTTTTTTTAAATCATGGTGTCTGTCTTCCCTGTCTGCCAGCTCAACAGGAACAATCTTTGTTCCATCTTATTTGGTTTCTGTGATTTTTGCTGACTGGTCTTTCCAAGGAGTCTCACATCTAAGTACTGGTGAGAACCAGGACTGGTTTACTTTAATTATCAGACAAGATCATGTGAGAGCATACCTCTTATCATTCATTACTCCTGTAAAAGGGTAGGTTTCAGTATCTTTTTATTTAAGTAAGGAAGTCTGGAAATGATACTCTATTATTTAACGTTTTATTTCACAGTTGGATACTACTTTTCCTTCCAGCTAGAACTCACTTGTGGATATTATCGTCATCCAAGCAGCCAGTAGCAGATCTAAGAGAACTTATCCCTTTTACTAGGAATGTCTGTGGTAGACACATGCATGTTCTTTAGTGTTTGTTTCAGTTTGCCACAGGAGAAGAAGTGGAAAATGAAATGAAGATGAGGTGGCTAATACTGGCGTGTGAATTTTATACACTGTAAGAACTGTGGACTCATCAGAAGTTGCCTGTGAAAAAAGAAATTAATTTTATGAATTCGCTGCCTCATACTAACCTTAATTTTGTCACCTTACCCTTGCTTAGAGGAAAGGTGTTTTAAAATAAGAATATGAAGTATTATGAGCCCTGGCATATGTCATGGGGTAAGAAACGGTCTCTATAATTTATGTTCATTGGAAATCAGACTTGCTTGAGATTGCTGTTTCCTTGTTCTTTAACATTTGGAGTTCTAAACTTAATTAATTATTCTAATAGTATTGAAATAAATTCATGTCACCTTTTTAATGTTTTTCAGTATTTCATATCTGAAAAGGTTTTGAGTGCAAATCACTGTGAGTTTTTATGAGGTCTTATATGGCCAGACTTAATACCAGATGAAGTTTAGATTTATTAAACCATTGCTATGCAGATAGCTGGTAATTTCACAGTATTTGGAATAACCCATTTTTGTATTATGATGTGACTTGGATAGTGGGCACTTGGCCTTGTGGGGTTTTTTCATCTTTTAAAATACATCAACTCCCACAAATAGGAAACAGTAGTTTCTGTAAGGTTTTCCTCATAAAGTCATCTTTGGCATTGAAACAACCATTCTAAGTTTTAATTTCAAGTTTTCTTTGTAAGAGAAAGTGAAGAAACTCAAATCCTAATTAGGAGTGGAAGCAGGGCTACATCCTTCTCTGTGTAATCTTTGCTGTGGCATCATATTAATGAATTCCGTGTTGGTAGCAATGAGGAGGGTAAGTAACAGTAAGCTGGGACAGACATGTACACTGGAAATGGCAGATTCACATTTTATATGTGCATTAATTTGGCTGTGGTATTTTCTCCTCTTTTTTTCTTTAAGCTTACCATCATCTCCTGCTTCTGGCAAACCCTCATGGAAACCATCTGAAGCAGATGAATTGTCTCCACCAAAAAGTAAATTGAACACCCAAGATGGGATTCAGATTCTTGGCAGCTTGGGAACTTCTAGTCGCACTCGAGCCAAGACAAAAGATGAGGACTCAGATAAAATCTTGCGCCAGTTGTTGGGGAAGGAAATCTCTGAAAATGTCTGTACGCAGGAAAAGCTGACTTTGGAATTTCAGGATGCTCATGCATCCTCCAAGAACGTAAAGAAGATTTTGCCAGAGAAAAGGGAGCTGAAGTTAGCCAGACTGAGGCAACTAATGCAGAGGTCTCTCAGTGAGTCTGACACAGACTCAGCTAATTCTGAGGACCACAAGAACACCCCTATGAAAAGAACTGACAAACCAAGGCCTCAGCCCATAGTGGAGAGTGTTGAGAGCACAGAGAGTTTGCACCTGATGATTAAGAAACACACTTCTGCAGGAGGACGCCGCTTCCCTTTTGGTATCAGGGTCTCCAAGTCTGTGGATGGCCACAGTCCTTCCCCTACTTCAGAGAGCAGTGATCCAGATAATGAAGCCCCCTATCAGCCTGGTACTGTACCTCAGAGCCAGTTTTGTGGAGACAACTCTCCATCCAGCATGGATGCTGCTCAGAAGGTTGCCACCAGCCCTAAGAGTGCTCTCAAGTCTCCGTCTTCAAAGCGCAGAACCTCCCAAAATTTGAAACTCCGAGTAACTTTCGAGGAGCCTGTGGTGCAGGTGGATCTAGCAGAACCAGAACTAAATGAGGAAAAGGATAAAGACCGGGGCAAAGGACTTGTGCGGGCTCCACCCGTTTCTGGCGAGACAGCAGGGGATCAGCTAAAAAGGCCTTTTGGAACCTTTCGGTCCATAATGGAGACACTGAGTGGCAACCAAAATAACAACAACAACTGTCAAACAGCAAACCTGATCAAAACCTCATCGACACTGCCTTTTACCTCATTAGGAAGGAAGACGGCAGACAGCAAGGGAAATCCAGCAGCTCTCTCAAAAGGAAGAAACAAGCCAGTGAGTGCACTGAAAGGAGGAAGGGTCTTTCTTTTTCTCTTGTCTCTTTAAGTAGTGTATAAGTTTGACAGCTTCTTCTTCCTGCCTTCCTGTAGCAAAAGGATGCTCACAAATACTTTACTGTATTTGATCTGTAGAAAGCCCATCTTTGTTTTAATTTTAGAAGGCTTTTCCAAAGAGTATTCATGCAGGTATTGCCCATGTGCAGTCTGTATTCTTGGTGCACATGGTTCACATGTTCTGTGTTGAAAGCTTTCCACAGAGACATGATTCACTTGGAGATGGTGTTTGTTGTTGCTCTGAATTTGAATCCATGGGATTTCTGAGTAAATAATTGAAGGTCTAGTCCTATCCTGTTCTATAGCCAACACTGATGAGAGCAAAAGGATAAAATTAAGTGGTAGAATACAAAGAGGAACAATAGCAGAGATGGCCCTTCCTGCCTCTGTTGGAGCTACAGCCCTCCCCTAGGTGTTGAAGCCATCAATACCCTTCTTTGCCCACCTTCTTCTCATAGTATGGAGTCTTTTTGTGGCAGAGCATATCATACTGGTCTGTAGCAAAACACACTGGATCCAGGTGACCCGCAAGAGTGCCCTTTCTGGGATCCCAACAGAAAAAGTGATGTCTCCAGTTAGGAGACTGGCTCTTCTGTCAATAGAAAGGAGAAAACACTTTGAAGAAATGTATCTTCCAAGAGAAAGGAAGAGTTATTAAATGAAAGAGACAGGTAAGAAATACTGTGAGCACAGTGAGTTTGTAGAGCAGAGAGAAGTGCGAGCATCTGGAGATACAATAAAGAGTTGAGTGAGAGGCAATGGTACATGATTTAATCCTTTCTGAAAGGCAGGGTGGGAGGGAATGGGTGAATGGAAAGACACAAGGCAAAAGAATAATTTCAAGATGAAAAAAGTACATAAAGCAGGCCAAAAGGAGGAGGAGGAATAGTGAATTATATACTGTAAAAAGTATGACAAGGTAATGGGAGAAAAACACAGGAAAATCTTAGGCATAGAGGAGGCAAAATGAGCATGGAAAAGAAAGAGTGGAAATAGAGAACTGGGAAACAGTGAGCAGTGCATGTTAGTGAGTAGTGCTAGAACAGCAGAATGTGAGATGAAATGCAGAATTCAAGTGAGACCTTGTAAGCTGCATTGAAATGGGACTGCATGTATTAAAGTTTACTCAAAATCACAGTATGAACTACTGATTCTAGCCTTTAAAATACATACACCATCTAGCTGAACAGCCAATTTAACATAGAATTATTTTAATAACACAGTGGCATTTTTTTTAAAAGTGATTTTCAGATTTCATAGTGACAGAGAAAAGATGGTCTGTCTTCAAAGATGTTCTGATAAGAATGCAAGGTCATGAGAAGTTTTCATAGTTCCTTAAGAAATTTGAAGAGTTGAATGAGGTAATTGTAACAGGATTGACACACTGTAAAGCACATCTGTGAAAAGGCCATGTTTGCATGTCATTGTTTCCAACATCAAAATTGTGGGAAGAATACATTTTCATACCAAACCAAAGGACCACAGCACACATCTCAAAAAGGTAACAGATTTAGCTTTATTTACTAACTCAAAAAGAAATCTGTTAAAATGTTATTGTGGCTATTTGACTGCATGTGTCGGTTGACTTCTATGTTATGCATGTAGTAAGCTCAGTGCATGTTTTTAACTGATACGATGTTGTACTTCCTTAGGGTCCTTTCTTCAGCTGCACCAGTCTTTCCTCTAGCATGCTGAATGAAGAACTTCAGTGTAACTATGCTTGGTATGTGCTTATGCATGGTGATATTTAGCATCAGTGTTGCTTTGTTTTTTTCAAATTACATGTCTTTGCTAACATTAATAACTGAAATACTGTAATTGATTCATACATAAGAGGGGAAATAGATGAAGAGATGAATATCTAAATCCCTAGAAAAGCAGAAATGTATGATGGATTTCTGCTGATATCACCATTGAACTGGCTAGAGATTTTGAGTTCCAAGTAAGTACAGAAAGTATTCATACTTGTAAATCCACCAGGGAATATAGCACACTTTGGCTGAGTATTCAGCCTCTGTTGAATGAAAATCAAGTACCAGATGAGAATGGAAATTAAATTTCCTCTCATGAGGAGAGCAAAACAACTACAGTTCATCTCTAAATTGAGAGTACAGAGAACATGAGGCTGAATGCTGCACTTTTTTCACACATTTTTCTTACTTTGACATTAAATCTGTTTTTTAGAAGTCTGGTAACTTTGACTGTATTCAAACTCCTTAATTTAGACATGTTCCATCAGGACTATTCAGGCAAATAGAGACCAGTCCCTCAAGGTCCATAAGGATATACTGGAAAAAACAACATTTGACAAATTGGGATTTTGTTTTACAAGCAAATGTTTTGTAAAAATTCCCTGTCATTTTTATTCAACTCAACACTCACAAATTTTTTGAGATGATAATTTTTTTCTGTTAAACTGAGATGTAAATCCTTTTATTAGGCCTGGAAATGACTGCTATTAACACCATAATTGTACATTTGAAGGAAAAATTATAAAATAGTCATTCTGCATTTTGAAAGCCTAAATTACTTTCAGGTTACTCTTTTCTCAATGCCTAATTTTGCTATTGTTAGTATTTTTTCTAAAGCTGGGACCTTCCCTTACTTAAAACCTCAATTTCCATGATGGAAATGGGAGTCTTGTTCTGAAGTCAATGGCACAGTGTATGTGAAACCAGGAGGAACTATAAGGTTTTCAAGAAGTTTCATTCTGTCCTGAAAACAAAGTGGGAAATTCCAGTGCAGAAAACTGACTGCACAGCAGCAGTCTGAGGGAATATCAGTGGGCAGTCTTCATTCAAAACACCCAGCTGCCTGTCCAGACCATGGGAGTAATACAAAACCATTAATCTCATCCTTATGTTAGAGCCAACTCCCGGGTGTAGCCAGTTGTAATTTGGTATTGCCTTGTGTCAGTGCTCTTGTGTGAGAAATGCCTGGCAGCACGGCATTTCCCCAGAATCAACAAGAGACAGGGGAGGTCTGGCTGCTGCTGCAAAGCTGCAGAATCACCTGCTAGGATGGTGAAGGTTTTGCCAGAAAAGCCTACAGGCACTTTTTACCCAGGCAGGATGTCCTGAAGGTGGTGGGCATGTGGAAGACCAGAGACTAGGAAACAAGGAGCAGAGTGCACTAGGGGCACAGCTGAAAGAGTCTGTTATTGTACCCACAGATTAGGATAGAACTGAGGAAACTGTGCCAGAGACTGCTGGCACGAGAGTTCCAAAAATCATTTAAGAATGGAGGATGTATTGTGCTTTTCGGAAATCAGAATGCAGACCTGAGGCTCTCAGAGCTTTTTAGCCAGCCTTTGTGATGCCTTTTAGTGTGTGTTGCGGTTTTTGAACAGCAAATTGGTTCCTGTCATTAGTCTGCTGAATGCTGCCCTGTAGCCTGTGCAATTTAAATAACAGAAGAACATCAGCATCATGTGCTCTACAAGCCCCTTGATGCTATGTGGATTTTCCCTGGATGGTCTGGAGAGCCTGTGTAATTACCATTTCAGAGCTGGTTTGAAAAAGAACGTTTCTGGAAAATAGTACAGTCTTTGGTGATAGATTGT
>NW_009917691.1:0-17821 GCF_000696875.1 Nestor notabilis | reverse complement strand
TGTGATTTTTTTTTGGGGGGGGGGGGGGGGGATGTTAAATTTCTGGGGACAGTCCCTTGCCCACTATGACTCTAATCTCTTATATAGCAAATTTTATTAGCATCTTCTGAAATCCAAAGTTATTACACAAAAATCTGCCTTGAGTCAGATGACATTCCTATCCACCAGTTTCCAGCTTCTTTTTCTTCAGCTTCTGTTTATTTCATTTGTTTTATTTTTTCATTCAAAATACCAAAGTAATTCAAGGCTTTCTAGATTACTTTTCAAATTGGTCACAGCTTATTAGTAAGGGATTGTATTACATTTTCTAATGTCCTTTTAAAACTTTATACACCCTATTTTTCTCAAGGCCCTAGGGTCGGTTTTGGATATGCAAGATGTGTTGGGATATTTTTTCCCCTTTTGGAAGGATTGGCTAGTTTCTTGCATGTAACAACTCCAAGCAAATGCTTGTAGTTTTTTCCATCTTGTATGTACGCCAATGAACAGTTCCTTCTCACACTTTAAATCATCTGAGATCTACAGTACATTAAAGTAAGCACTAACTCAACATATCAATACGAGCCCTTAGCTGCAGCTGTAAACAGCAAAAATTGCTTCATACATCAGGGGCAATCAGCAGAATCTACCATCAGGTTGCTGTCAGATGGTAAACTGAACATACTTCTAAAATAAGTGTATGTGGATCTCACCTAACAGATAATCCCACTGCCAAGCATAGTGCTGAAAAAATTACAACTTCAGACATATACTCTAGAAAAAGGATGCTAATCTGATAACTAATAAAATAGTTACCATTCGAACTACTAAAGTATAACATCAATATTAGAGTAATTTAGGCCTTGTCCCAGACAAGCTCAGCAGGCACTGTTGTAAAATGCATGTCTGTGCAGCACTGTAACCTACAGACACCTGCACTAGCTAAAAATGATCCTCACAGTGCAACTGTAGACCTGCAAAATAGTGTCTTCGGAGTGCCTAGTGAGCCCATACATGGGGGACTCCTCCACAGAGTCTTTCAGCACTACAAGTCTAAGCTAATGAAGTACTTAATTGATGCAAATCATCTTAGACTTAGAAAGTATCCCTTAAAAAAGCTCCATGGTTAACACTAAACATACTTGATAACAGCACTGCATGTTAAGTGCCAAATAGTTAAGTGCTACTCTTTTACCTCCTCAAACCCAATCCTACAAATTCTACCTCCCCTAGTTCAGTTCTATGGTTTGCTCTTGCTTTGGGTATGTGGCAACAGCAATTTAGATGAATTAAGGGGATTTCAAAACAAAATGATCCCTCATGCCCCCTTATTAGGACCCATAGCTGTGGTTCATGAGAACAGCTTCTGTTAAATCCTGAAATAACCATGAGGTTATCTAAGCATCCTAAGTATCAGTCTCCTGGGGATATTTGTTTTTTTGGGGTGATTATAGACTATTCTGCTTTGTAAGAATTAGGCTCACAAGTATGTGAGTTGAAGCAAATATTTTATACACATACTCTTAACCTTTTGCTGTGGGTTTTAAATCTCATGCTGGTATCTGTCCTTTGCATCAACAAAGGAGTTTTAATGTTCAGCAGTAATAATAACTAAAAATGAGCCTTTTAACCTGTTTGAAAGTTGCTGTGGGCTGGATGCTAAGTCAAGAATCCTTCAGATGGAAGGTTAATTGAAGAGAGGGGGAAACATAGTGGGGATTAAGAACAAAGACATATGGAAGGAAGTGAAGAAACTGAGTGTTACGAATGTTTAGTTTTTAATTTTTCTGCTTTAATTGACAAGCTATCGTCTGAGTCTTATTCACAACAGATGGATTTAAAGATTATTTAATTTAAATTTATTTAGTGTGGAGACAAAGATGCACTGTAAAGAAATAATCCTTATCAATGTATCTACTAATATGAATGATTTTAATGGAGATTTGACTTAAATCACAGAAATTGATCAGAAATTGAATTACTGCTTGCCATTTTTCCTGTGGCCTTTGCCACCTTGTTCTACTTACGCAAACACATAAAGTAAGTCCAATGAATCACCTTCTGAAAGCGTTTCTTTCTTTCTGACTTTTAATAGAGACTAGATTATTCCCTTACAGGTAGAGTCAGAAACAAACAGGATATGTCTAATGTTTGTTGGAGTGGATCTTTTTATCACTACGGTACTTTTCCCTAAAGGAAAAGGAATTTTTGGGCATTCTTTCCATTATTACCAGAACATTATGACAGTGTACCAGTTAATGCCATGTCCTAAAAAGCTCTTCATTGTCCTACTAGTTTACAGTTTTGATTTCAGAATAGGAGCTACAAGAAAGTCAGTAAGAATCCACAGTATTAAGAAGTATTTTGTGTAGTACATGTCCAAAGAAATATGCAGAGGAGAACGACTGGTTAGACTTCAGTACTTGTAAATGGAGTAAAACAGGGTATACAAACACAAGGCAAATCCCTTTATATTGTTAGTGAGTAATTTTATTCTTTCTTTCTCCAGGCATGATGACATCAATAGGAAAAGCCAGAAACCCAACAGTCAAAAGAGTACTGAAGAGCCAGAGCTGCAGGAATTTTTCCTCTAAACCACATCTCAGCATGTCTCACTTTGTTCAAAATACCTGAAATATATCCTTTTTGAAAAACTAATATGAGACATACCCCTCACCAGCAAAACAGCAGCTGTTAGAATGCCTTAATTTGTAGCAGTTAGACCATATACAAAACTTTTTTATGATATATGTGTATATGTAATTTGTTTGTAAGCTGTGCTGTGTAAAGGCATGGATGAGCAAAAGTAACAATTCGAATATTGTTATGACACAGGCAACCTCCAAAATGTTTGTTGGGCCACAGAACACATTTTGTACTTTGTGTCTTGCATGGATATATTGTCATATATCTTTATTCCCCTTTGTCAATGGCATATACTGTCAAAGTTTCTGCCAGGACTCTGCCTGCTCAGCTACTCAGTGAGACCAAGGCAACAGCATTGATTTTTTTTGAGTATGTTTTGTCTGTTGTTATTTCTATTTTTTGTAAAAAGGAAATAAAGATGGTGTTAATAGGACACGCTGAGTGCAGATACTTTTTATACTTTACTGTTTCATCTTCGAGCCTTAAGTATTTTGTTGGTCTTTCTGGTGTTCATTTGATACTGAGACAGTGTCCGGTACCACGATTTCAGTTCAATCAATCAGTTGAGTCAAGAATTGCTTTAATGTTTAGTGGTCCCTTTTCAGCTTTAAAATGTGTAGAAATAAATAAATAAAAATAAATAAAAATATAAATGCAATTTTAAACTACCATTTATTGTTACTTGACAAACACTGGCAATATGCTTAGCAATCTTCTCAAACCTAGTCCATATTCTGTCAAAAATGTCATGATCCCTTTACTAAATGTTCTTTGAACCTTTCAGATAAAATACAATCTCTTACTGAACTCACTTTATTTCTGGTAAACTATGAGTACCTTCTGCAAATGTGTCATACAGCACAACATCCAAAAGCAGACTACTACACAATCTTTACTTGACATATTTATTTATTTCAGATATGTATGTTTACATTTGCTTTGGTTACATTGATTACTTTCCATTTGAAGACTGCTACTGTTTGGTGAGAAAGATCCAAATACATGAGGATTTATTTTACTGACTGTTCTAATGGAACATAAGGGAAGTCACAGGTAGTTTGCCAAAGTAATTTTTTGTCACAAAGACCATCACAGAATCATAGGCTGGTTTGAGTTGGAAGGCATCTTTAAAGGTTGTCTAGTTTCAACTTCCCTGCAGTGGGCAGGGACATAAAAAGATGACAAGATTATGGAAATTAAATTCCTACAATTGTAGAACTAGTAAGTAAATAATATGGACACTCAAGAGGATTTTTATTAAGTACAAAGGAGTTGCTTTCTATGCAGTTTCTCTTGCCTGTTGTTGCTGTGTTCATATTGACCATCGAGTTTCCTTTCTCATCAGTGAAAAGATAGAGGGACTTCCTGAGTATGATTCATTGTACATGTTATAGATATCTCATTTACAGGAGAACAAGTCCTTTCTTATTTACTACAGGGGAATCTGAGGTAGTAGGTCTCTTGGAAGAGTTACATGGTACTTGGATGCCTTTAACTAAGTGAGATAAATGTCTTTCTTTGGGTCACTCATCTGAGTGATGTCACGTTTGGTCATACAGCTGCCATGGACCAAGATGACTGAATGCCCCAGGCAGCCTGCTTGGATAAGCACAAAGTACTACTGGATAAAAGAGCCAACTGAGGCAACAGCAAAACCCCCCACAAATAGAAACAACAAAAGCATGCACTTACAGAAATGAAATTCTGATTTTTTTTCCACAGTTCTTATCTGTCACTTGGCAACACTTTGATTTGAACTAAAGTGATAAACCTAGCACTCTTGCTGACCTGAGCTGTGTTGTTTAAAGAAACAACCTCCAAAAATATCTGTCAGTCAGGAACAGCAACGCCTCTAATGGGCCTCCTGTCATCCGTGTGTGTATGAAAAAATCTGAATTCAATGTGAGACGAGACATATGTGCTGCAATTGCCAGAGTACTGAAAGAGAGCATAAGGAGAGATCCTGTGTCTGGTAGATGGGCTTAAAACAAATTGTCAGGTAGCATTTTTGAAAGATGAAGAGATTTTACTACGGTCATACGAATGGCAGAAGCATCAGTCCTGCTGAGTGATCTTGACTGGCTGGAGATATGTAAAGTCTAGATACCTGTAGAATCTAGCTGAAGCAGGGGATAAAACTGGAGTTCTGTGGAAGGATTTGAAACAAGGTGTAAGCATTGTCAAGTCCTGGAAGAAAGAAATTGCCTGTTCTGGAGACCTAGGATTTAAAAGTCACCTTCTCTTTCTGGGGTATCTATTTCTGGAGTACATTCTCATACAGCACATGGTGAATCAAATTATGCAAGTATCCTATGACAATAGAGATTACTAAATGAGGTAGGATTAAGATGACAGAAGATCTTCAGACTCTGTGGTTAAAGATACCTGCTAGGTGAATAATGTATTGAAGACTCCTATTCCAGGTAATTGGATAACTGAATACATCTGGGGAGGGCTGGGTGTTTCAAGTGAGAGCTACATGTGGTCTTCTTACGAATCTCCACGGTTCCTGAGCACACTGGGGCAGAAGGCAGTTTTGGGGCTAGCTAGTACAAGACAGAGGCCAACTTCATATAAGCATGAAAAGTAGTGTCTGGAGGGTTTTATCTCTGAAGAAGGTGAACTCATGTTGTATAAACTGCTGATTTCATTGTTCCTAATTTGTAGTTTCTTTCCTAGTTAGGGCCCCACATGTCTGATGTCATCCTCTTAGAGAAATGCTGATTCTATGATCTTCAGCTGGCTGAAGCTTGTGTTCTGCATGTTTGTATCCTTAGTAGCTATAGAGTCCAGGTGCCATAACTGCTTCTGTTTGGTTTATAATCCTCCAGGCAGATCCCTCGTGGCATGAGTCTAAGTCAGGCTTCTGTCAGCAAAGACAAGCATTTCCCAGAGGCAGAAGAGCTGATCAGGGCTTTTGCAGAGAACTTCTTCAGAAAGTACCAGTTAGCCAAAGCTTTTAACAGGAGCACAAACCCCTTTTGATTACAACCCTCATCAGAAAAGGTCCTCTCCTGTCCAATCAGAAATTTCTAATCAAAAGAAGGTAGTGAAGTCATTTGCTAGTGAACCAGTGTGTGTCCTAATAAAACTGTATCTGTGGGGGCACCACGGACACAAAGAATGGCTTTTCATGTTCTGTCACCGCTAAAGATGTCAGACTAAGAGCTCTCTGTGTTTGTCCCATAGTTCTGTACCAAAGGTAATAAATAGGATGTCGAAGAGCAGTAGTGAATTCCCAATTTCATGTAATTTCTTCCTCTTCTCTTTTGAAGAATGAAAATCATTTGCTAGGAGCCTTGTTTTTTCATGGTTGGCTGATTCACGTGTTTGTTTCAAGTATTTTGAGATGGGCAGTCTATGGATGCATGCAGTGTTGAAACTGCAAGTATGGGACTTCATTTCATCAGTAGGATGGTGGGCTACGCTTTGTTCTGCATTAGTAGAGTAGCATTTTGATAATATTTTATCTACTTGCCTCTCAGTCTCCATATTAGAGGGCAAACACATTGGTTTATTAGGTTACTAATGATTAAAATAACTATAGGCAGCATAGCTGGTGTGTGAAGGAGATGCAGGAGACAAGTTAAACAAACAGTTTAGGTTTAATATTCATTTCACTGTAACTGTCATTCAGAAACCTTTTCATAACATCAAGCTGACATAAGATCAATGGCACAGCAGAATACAATTGACAGCATAGCAGTAAAAAAAATATATTCCTACATCCACTTATTTATAACAAAATGGTAACTGTCTCAGAAGGTTCTCTGAGAGCTGATTTGTTGCATGTTTTATCACCTACCATAACAGCAATGTCAGAATATGGCCATGCAACACAGTCAAAAGTAAAGTAAAAATGTCAGCACATCGTATGCTAGCTATGAATTAATGGATTAGTGAATGGATGTCATGGTGAGATAACTTTTGTCTGCATGTCGACTAAGATTCAGCTCCCAGTTCCTTTGAAATATTTCTTAGCTTTTTAAAAAACTGCTTGATGAAAATTTGACAGAAAGATCTGTGAAAAATGTTGTCCCTGCATTTGCAGCATAAAACTGCAAGGCTTAATTGTCTGTCATGAAATGATTTCTCAATGACATGATAGGAACAATTTCTCAAATTATATTGCATTTCCTATTGCAAGTTCAGAAATGCCTAACTGTACATCAACTGTACTTGAGTATAGCCTGTTGCTCACTTAGCTTTTGTATAACCTTGATTCTCTGTTCATAAATGCATTTTGGGGTTGCAAGTAAGTACACAGTTGTGCATGAGAAGTGCGTACAGTGCATGACCTGTAACCAGAATGTCTGTCAATCACAGTACTATCTTAAGTATACGTTGCCCAAGTGAAAAGGCCCAAGCACTTTACTGAACCTGCAGTTCATGCTCTGCCTTTGCGCTATATCACCGCCATATCACCTTCTTGCATACATCAGACATACTGCCCACTATTTCTACCCATCTTTTCCATGTTATATTGACCAACCAATACGTAACTTGGACCCAAGTATTAGAGACTGCAGCCAGGAGAAATTTATCCTCCTTGCACACGTTTAAGCACCAGTTTTCCACATACTTTGGATTTTGTAACATGGACTGCTTTTGTCTAACATCAATGGACAGCTATAAACACAAGCTCAAGCCATCTGTTTCCTGAAGAACATGTTATTCTTTGTCTTTGACATCTGCACAGCTATTTCCTTTCCCACTCCAACACTAGGTGTTTTGCCAGGGTGCTTACTGGCAAGCAGTCTACAGGAGGAAGGAAAATAATTATTCTGGGTATATTTGGGAAACTGATAAGAAATCCTGAGGCTGTTAGAACACAGACCTAGCTTTTTATCGCTTCTGCCAGTCAGCAATACTGCTCCAAGAAAAGACAAAATAAAAATCAAGTGAGTCTGGAAGGGAAAAGGCCTGAAAGGAGTTTACCTTCTTTCTTCTATAGACATTAACATAAACTTACGCCTAGATGGTGTACAGATATCTGTAGGACCTGGAAAAACTGCAGAATAGGAACAAAGTCAGGGGTTTTGCAAAAAGCTGTGACCTAGCCATGTACGTCTGCTGCATATGCATGTAGATAGATATCTGAGTGGATGTGCAGTAGTAGAAGTTGTGGATATGGACAGCAAACCTAGAAATATATTTAAAAACGGAACATGAAAATACACAAGTGCAAAGCCATAAGGAAACAATGAAAAGGAGCTGCTTGCCAAAATAAAATAAAATAAAATAAAGAGCAAGTGATAAAGAAAGACAATTGTCTTCCAGTACATGACTAAAATGGAGGATGGGAATAATTGTCCCTCCTTGTTGACCTCTATGTTGTCTACTAAGGGTAGAACAAGAAGCAGTGAATATAGAACTATAGCAAAGGGGGTGGAGGTTGTTAGCAAAACTTTCCACGAGTAATGATAGCACTAGAATCAATAGCCTGGGGGAAGATGTGAGAGAGTCATAATTGGAGAATTTTAAGAACAGGTGGGAGAAACAACTGTCAGAAGTGGCATGCCAGCAACAACCATCAGAAATGCCATGGGGCAGGCAGTTCAACTTGGGTGACCTCCCGAGATCCCTTTCAGGCTGCTCTCTTTTAATGGGTCTGTGATTCAGTTGCAGCAGAACCAGCTTAAGAGAGAGAAATGCTGAGGTCTTTGCAACTCCTGGCTTTTATAGCACTGTCAAGACAGCCAACAATTCTGCCAGAGGTCTGTTACATGGCATTTATTATACGACAACATTGATCAAATAATACCCACATACGGGTTTGCTAAGGAATCAAATAGGTGATATAACTTTAGGCTTCCTTAAAAATATCTGCCCCGATTGTGGAAGGTTTTAAAGTAAGTTTCTGGTCTATTAATAAACCAGGTAAAATCTTTTTCCTCAGTGCACTGCCACTTCTCACTAGGAGCCAGGTTTCTGAGCTATAAGAAAAAGTTCTTTTACAGGATCCTCAGATTTCACTGTGCACGCAGTAGTGGCACAGGGGGTAAGAGGAGAGATCCCTCACTGAGGCAGATGATCAGTCCAGGTTTAGTGAAAAGGAAGAGCCTCCAGCAGCAGCTAAAGGTGCCCATTTTGGTGAAGAGCAGCTAGCAAGCAAACTAGTAGAGCAAGTGTGGGATGAGAAAGTGGCAATCCTGGGCATGATCCTAGTCCTGTACTTAGCCCTTAGTTCCCTTCCCTGTTGCTCAAACATGGATTCTGGCTTTCCCTAGCTGGAGATACGCATAAAAAAACATCCTAGAGATATCAACAAGATAAATGCAGCTTCTCCCAGCAGCACAGGAAAAAGTTACTTTTGCTGTTCTAGTGATAAAGCGTCAGGTTCATGAAAATGGTGCACTGGTGAAGGGCTCTTGAAAGCTAGGCTTGATGATGCTGCTGCCAGGTTCTGGGAGCAAAAGAGGACAGGAGAGTTGCATTTTCAGCAATAGCTGCTGCCTAAAGTACTCAGCAATAGCTACTGTAGTTTCCACTGCTCTGATGCCTGCAAAGTGGCAGCAGTGCCTTACACAAATGCCTGTTTTGTCAGTGAGGGAAGAAAGGCCTGTGAAAAAGAGCTGCACTGGGAGAGGACATATGTAAAACAGGCTGGTTTTGAACATTTTCCTGTTTTCCAGAGAGAAATGTTTGTTTCTCACGAAGGTCTCACTTGGCAATACACAACAGGATGTTGGTTACAACCACATCACACCAGGTCCTTTATTTACATTTGCAGGACCAGGTAAATAAATCAGCCAAGTTCTTCTGTTTCCTGGAGCATGATGTCTGACAGTTCTCCTAGAGGAGACGAACTTTATCTTAGAGTGAAGATTTACACCCCAAAACTGTGGCTGAGGCAGCTGCATTTGTACAAATTACTTTCTGAGACACTTGATAACAAAAATACTCTTTAGACCATCCCTTACAGATGGTGCTACAGTTCACAACTGTACTTTGACTTCGTAAAATCTGATCAGGAGAATGAAATATCCTCAAAATCTACATCCTATAATTTCTATATCCCCTGGGAGTGCATTTGCAGGAAATAATTTTAAATGCATTGCCTTAAACAAACTACAAGCAATGTTGTGTGCAAAGTGCTGACTGTTCTCACCTAAAAGTCACTTGGATGTCTCACTGGCTTGAAAGTGTCTGCCTGATACAATCCTGGGCATCCTCTTCTAAGCTGCTTTTCTGAAGCTAATCTTCCTTTATAGTATGAAGTTGTTAGAAAACGATCAACCTTCTTCATGAGCATCTCTAATTCTGTGATGGAAAATTGCCACCCAGTGACATCCAGGGTCAACACTGGAGATAATTTTTGCCAGTTTTCAATAGAATTGTGCTGTGTCTTCACAAACCCCAAGGTGCTGAAGGTAGATGCTTTAAAGAGTACTTCAAAACATTAAACGACACTGTGTACAAAGATTACTCACAAAGAAATTGTAGTGTAAGTATTCATACTGAAACCTTTTTCTGTCTTCATATGAACAAGCTAAGCTAATGGTACAGCAAAGTCCAAAGTAAATGAAACAGAGAGAAAATCTTTTTTATGCTGCAGCAATAAAAACTCCAGGCATTCCCCTGCTTTGCTTTTTATTATACTTTTACTACAAACATAAAACATGCGCATATTTAATAAGGCAGTGTTAAATAGACAAAAATCATCTGGGGATTAAATGCTTATGTATGCTCTGATTTATTTTCAGGTTTTATTTATAAAGGTCCATGACTGGAAAAGTAGAGATGCTTGCTCTTTTTGAATTTCTGGTTCCCTTGGGTAAAGAAATTTGCCACATGAAAAATAGTAGGCATCTTTAGGGAGCTGTTACTCATCCTTTCCAGCCTTTTTCAGTACAAAGAGAGAAGAGATTTGTACTTCAACATAAAATTTTTAGTCCAGAATCTGGGCATGTAAAACAGGTCTGTTATTTGTTCTGAACAACCTTTGAAGCAAGGACCAGGCCATATCCAACAGAGACTAAGGGGAAGAGAGTTTTGCATTGATTAAAACAAAAGAAGCTAAGTCATTTGGAGGTCTCCATTGCTGTCTCTCTTAGAGATGTGCTTGGCAGTCAAGAAACCACTTTACTTCCCCGTACCCTCACCTTTTGAAGCTGGTAGAAGTCACAATCTCTTGGACTGTTAAGTCAGATACTGAAACACAATTAATTTATTCTGAAAGCAAAGAGAGTACAGGGATCCAGAAACAGGAAGAATCAATTTCTAACAGAGAATGACTTTTCAGTTCTACCCCTGTCCTTTAGATGGACGGATGGATGAGTATATAGACAGATAGGTATTCTTTTATACATATATGTAAATGTATGTGTATATATATAACAGAAGAATTTAAGATGGCTCATAGATATAAGATACAACTTGGCAGCTACCTGTTGGTCTGAAAGGTTTTCTCTGGAATTTTTTGCTCCTGATATACATTCATGTAGCAGAATATCTGTTAGTTAAACACTGCTTGTTCAGTATAATGGTAACTTCAAAGTAGTGAAAGCATGTTGTGCCAGGCACCAGGGAGCTGTTTAAGAAATATTTCACATAAAAGCCTTTTCAGGGGCCAAAGTTTTCCTAATGATGTATTGAGAACTTGATACAACATAGTTTGGAAAGATTTCACATACAAACACTTTAGAAGTTCAAACTGTGTGCATTGAAATTCTATTGGAAACCCAGTAACTGCAAAGTTTTAAGTCAGTAGTATGATCATTCAATTAGCAACTATCCTTAGGGTATTAGTTTCTGTATTCCAGATGCTTTTTTTGTGCCATTTCAAGTGCAGTGCGCTCCAGGTTTTAGAGCATAACTTTTTATATTGGTCTCCAGCTTCTGGCATTAAAGTATTACGGGAACATATTTCAGCAAACTGTTCACAAAATTACTATTGCATGGACCAAGCTGTTAAAAAATTGGGTTTGCAGGTAAAAATGTAGACGTTGTCTGCATGCAGTCATTTGTGTGCTAAGTGAATGGTATCCTATGTAGAGAAACTTTCATAGACAGGCAGACCACGGCAGCTCGGAAATGCTCACTGCTGGGTGGCCTCGCTGATCACCAGAGGGAGACAAAGCGTGTAACATTTCAGGATAGCTCTGGAAGCGGCAAGCAATTCTCAGGGTGAAGGTAGCTCAAGATTATGCGAGTTTCTGAAACAGTGATAGATATACGTAATAACGAGGCCTTATTGTTTTCCTCAGGATGTGCATGCACATGATGAGAGACAGGAGAATAACTTTGCATCAGCTGAGGGCAAAATATTCCTGAATAAAGGCAAACTCACTACTAGTAATTTTATTTTATTCTGAGTTAATGCAGTACGTCTGCAACGATTAATGGTTTGACCAAATCAACACAGAAGCACTGTGCTTTGTTGGGGTGCAGCCTTGTTGAGAGACAACTTAAAGGGTATTTGAGACCTCATCTTCAAACCAGAGTTAAACTGTTATTAAAGAGGGCATGACTACATTGACACATAATTGCTTCAAAACTCAAAAATAATAATAAGATAAGTTTTCATGGCCAGAATACTAGGGGGAAAAGTGCATTCTCTTTGATAGCCACAGTGCTTTTGTTATACCATTGCTCAAAAGACAGCAGAGGTCATTTCTGCCTAGATGCCAGGGCTAGACACCTGCAGAGCAGTGAGATCAGCTTGTGGATGATGAACTCAAGCCTTCCCTACTTCATCAGCCAAAAAAATGATTTGGAAGTCTACAGTGATGTAGCAATGACTTCTGGAAAAAAAGTCTAGTGGCCAAAAATCATGGTACTGCTCGAGGCAACAGGCCTGCAGATCTCAGAGGCAACATAATTACCTGGATGAGATGGCTTCTCACAGCTACCACAGCTAATCAACATCCTCTGCTCTCAAGAAGTTGCATTTGATAACTGCCTATCTGCTAAACATCTTCATTCTGCTTTCTATCTCACTTTATTGATAGGAAAGAAAAAATTGGCAACTTAATGATTTGTAAGTAGTTGGGCTGTCACACAGGTTTTCACTGAAAGCCTATTCAGTGTCATTTCCCTGACAAGTCTCAGAACAGAACCATTCTGTAATGGTCAAGATAATGTGGACTCTTAGGTACTCTGTATTCCAAAACACAGGCAGAAAATCTATCATTTCTTCTGTGTGCCACTCACAGTTGCAGGAGGAACAGATCACTTAAACAGCACTCATTTCAAAGTACCAGGTACACTACAACTTTCATCTGTTCAAACACAGTGTCATGTAGAGTTATTTAAAGAATGAGAGAGAAAAAAGAAAGACACAGCAGCTTTCACAACATGGAAAGGCAAACAATTCTGTTCATCATATAGCAGATATCTAATTTTGTACTGTTCAGAAAAGTGCCTTTATGTAGGGCTCAGGCCTTGGTTCATTTTGGCGATAGCAACCGTTCTGAATTCAGTTTAGAGACCGTGTCCCATATGCAAGTTCTACCAACCCTTTCTTTTTTAGCACTAAAGTAATGCCATTTCTGGATTGGCCAGGCCAACAGGGTTACGTGGTTGTTAATTGCTTGAGGTTGGCTTCATTGAAATTTTTTCACATTTGAACATCTTAAGCAGATAAACAGACACATACTGTTCTTCTTTTATGCTATCTCCTCTATGGTTTGCTGAGTTTCTGCTAGTTGTCACATGAGTTCTACCTAACGGATAAAGAAAAGAAGCCATATTTATTTTCACAGGTAGTACACACATTCATCTGAACATTACCTGAATGGTAAGTTTCTGTGCTCATGTAGCAGGAAATCTCTCTGTTAATGCAAACAGAAACTTAAACAGGACAAAACACTTTTCCAGAAGGCAAAAGCCTAACATTATCTCTATTTTCAGCATCCATTGTAAGATCACATTGGAAAACAAACACTACTATTGTTTTTATTTCATTTGGGTTTTTTCCTATTTTATTTAGTCATTTACACTCTATCCATCATGATAAAATTTAGCCATCTATACTGTGTCGTATGAGCCAAATATTCCTTCTAAAGAAGTTCCTTGGGAATTTTGTCATTAGTTTTCAGCTATACTGGGATTTTTTCCCAGTGTTTATGATTAAGTAATGTCTTTCATCTCCAGAGATCTTCAGAGTTTCTCACATGCTGTGGACCGGCCCCCAGTCATTCTTAGTTCTTCAAAGAATTTTTCTCCACCGATGGGTTTAGGTTTCAGTTCAGCACATGCTGTGTTGGGTGTATATATGTAATGTTTTTATGTCAAAAGCAAACACAGTTTCATAAGAGCTTCAGTCTGTACATGCACAAAGACAGTTATGTGTTTTAAAGTGCCATTGTTTCATTTACTGGCAGAGCATAACATGGGGTAGCCTGACAAGGGGCAACAAAGATATTAACTATTTTGTCCTGAGAGTCAGGAAGATAGCTGAGATCCAAAGAAGCAATTTGATGCTTTCTTACAATCTGCAAAAAGATTTTCTCAGCTGGTTGGTACAGGCTGCTACAGACCAGGAGTGAGCTCATGCCTGTGTCTGTCTCACAAAACTTCCTGCTGCAGCTGCTGGAAAGCCCATTTTCTCTCCCTGCATTTTCAGGAAACTTTGCTAAGGAAAGACTATGACATCATGAAAGTGGAACACACAAACCTTTCTATGGGAGGCCAGCTTCTGAAAATTAGGTATTTTCCCCTTTTATTTGGTCTTTTGATTCAAAAAGTAAGTTACAATTTGATAGTAATGGGAAACTTCTAATAATCCTTCTTCTATTTCCATGGTTCTCATTGGAATCTAAACTGCATTGGTCACTGATTGCTGCTCAAATTCTTCTTTGCCTTCACCTGTGTTCTTTCTCCTTTCCTCTCTTTCTGGAGGAAAGGGAGGGTTAAGTCCGTGTCCTCACAAAGGAGTAATAGTTCTTCCCAAAAAACAAGTCACAAGCAAACTATTTAATTGTAAACGTCTTGCTGAAGAATTGGTATACGAATGAGACATGACTTCATCCTTTAACCCACATGCTTCACTGGTCTGGGGAACCCTGGTGGGTTTGGCCCATTTTAGTCATACTTGTCATGGGAGATCCTTATTGACTTAGTAAGGTAGCTTTAAAAATCTCCATACAGAATCCAGCATATGGTATATTTATTGGCAAATGTTAATCCCCGTAGGAACAAGTTCTGTAGTAACAAATGATGAATTATGTAGCTTCATAAGCACTCATGTCATCAAATGCACCATTGACCTTTTTACATTTTCTGGGGGATTTTCTGCTGTGTGCAGTTTCTCTGATTTGGAAGTGAAGCAGTTTAACAACATGTCCTGAAGGAAATAGGTAATCAATAATTTCAGTTTTGGTTACTGCAAAAGGTAAATGAGACCTGTATATTTGTTGGGCAAGTAAGCAATCCAGGGTTTAGGGAAGCTTAAACAGGGCCTAGCAAAGAACATGAATACTCATAGTACAGGGGCACAAAGCAGAATTTCTTGACAGGGGGAAAGAAGTAAGAGTAGGTCAAAGAGGTCTCACAGTGCTGGAGGAAAAAAATGTTCATTTACAGCATGCTTTTTTGGGCAAGAAGTAAAACTGGGAAAATACGTCACACCAGGGAATAAGTCTGTTTTGAATTTTAACAGAAAATGTTTGTAAGGTAGCCTTCAGTTAGCAACCAAGAGGATGAATCCCTATTTAGGTTAACCTGAGAGATGATCTGAATTTGTTGCCTGCATCCTGTGATTATAATTTTGGTCTTGAGTTTGTTAGGTCATGGAAACTCTAGAAACCATATTGACAACTGGAGAAGGGTTACCTAAAACAACCACACTGAGAAACGGACCAAAGAAGATCAGGATATGGCCATGTCTGGCTTTCCTCATAGCTTGAGACTAATCTGCACACAGGAACAGCGCCTGAACCATCAATTTGGCAAAATAAGACTGCTGCTGGAACCAACACACCACTTCCAGCAGAATGGTTTTCCAAAACTAACACTTTAAGATCTGATAGAAAGGATCAGTATTACTATGTGTATGTAACACTCACAGCTCTGTGTGTACAGTATACAGCCTGTGCTGCATGCAAGTACCCACTGACTATATACAGTACAGGCATACCTGGACAAAGAATGCTTTTTTGCTCATTAACTATAGTCCATGTTAAATCCAAAACTTTTACCATGTTGAGCCAGCTGATGAATTTGACCTCTTCTGCCCTTGCCTTAGTCACTGCCACAGTCTGCTGTAACCAGAAGTAATTCTGAAAACTGGGTGCTAGAGCTGATATCAGGTCAGGAAGCCATGTAGGAGAAATGGAACCTATGTTTCACAAGGTGCACCCGCTGCCAGGTGAAACCCAGGAATCCATATCTACAGCGGTTAATGTAGTTAGTTTTGGTCCTGGTCTCTTCCAGCGCTCTGTGCAACAGCTGAGATGAACTAACTTAACACGATGTTGCAATGCATGTATGTGCTGTGCCAGCTGTGGGCAAACATAGCTGTTAGAAACACCTATTTTCCTTATGGACTAATCTGTAGAAGGTGTGTAAGTAAACATGAAGGTAAGTTATCTTGATTGTAATTCACTTGCAATTCAAATGTCAGCACAATTCTGAGGAACAGTTAATATTAACTTACCATGCATTTCATTATGTGCCCCTAAAATCAGTGCTAGGAATTGTGCAATGATTAGTCAGAGGGAAAGGGTGGACTGCCACCAGTGGGGCTTTTCTCTGTGGCTTGTCTGGGCTGGACCACATTTCACTGTAGAAGCAGAGCAGGGTTGCAGATGAAGATGAGCTAGAAGTGCTACTTTCATTACTTTTGTGAAGACTGACCAGAACCACAGTGTGAATGCAGGAAGCTGGGCATTTTCATATCTCCTCTCCCATTGCACATCTCAGGCTGCCCATCCACATCCACACGGGCTGTTCAGCAGACACCTGACAACTACCTCCCCTATCCCTGCTGCTCACCCTCAGGACTCAAAGCAAGCAAACGTTTTGTCAGCATCATAGAAACAATTCTAGAGGTCCCATTCAGCCCACAAGTATGAGGCAAACCACACTATTCTAGCACAGGCACACTGGAGTAGTTCAAGCAGACTGAATTGCTTGGGGTTTGGGCTGCCAAGAGAATTTTTGGGCCCTGAGAACATATGCATGCCCTGGGCCTGGGCTGCCTTCCCCATCCGATCATGACTAATGGTCTTAATTGATTGGAACTGCCAAGCCTGGCTGCCAAGCAGAATATTTTTACAATCCCAGTTCTATTTATGCACCAACAAATACAAAACTCAGAAAAGAAAGTGTGAAGTAGAACTGCAGGAAAAGAAACAAACTGGCAGAGAGGACTGTGAAATGATGAATGACAAGGCACTGAGGGGTGATACCACACGCATATAGCTGTGCCTGGTTCTAGTGAGTGCTGAGAGCACTTCTAGGAACAAGTCTATACAGACCTCTGAAACAGCACCTGGCACCTGTTTTGGGAAGTTGTCTTACTTTGAAATATGCACTGGCTTCTGCTGGAGATGCACTTGCTTTTCTGCTTTCAGTCTTTTTCAGGGACAAATGTCACCCAAATTTATCAGCTTTGTCAGAGCACTTTCAAACATAGAACTAAACCTGTTACAAGATGACAGACACAAAGGATCTTAGTAGGAACAGATTTTTTTTATTAACTATGACAGAGAAACCCCATTCTTTGGAAAAGACCATTCTCCTCTCAGGCAGCGTTGCAGCTTTTTTAGCCAGGTATAGGAAAATGTGTTGTCCTTGTTTGATTCCCACTGCTAGCCATAATAAACAGAGCATGTCCACTTGCCACAGAGGGATCATCCTGGAGAGCATGGTTTTTTTAAGGCTGGTTTTCACACCAGCACATGATAACCCAAACGTTTACTACAGATGATCCTATCTAAAACATATTTTCTCTTTCATTGCTACCTTAAAAAGAGATGAGAATAGTAACAATTTATATCATATCAGATCTTCGGCTCTGCTACTACTTGTGCACTGACTGGGCTTCCACAAGCCTATTTGACTTACCTTTATTCAGATGAGGCTGACCCTCCAGTTACACTTACTGTAGTTTTAGGAATGCATCAAGCTTAAATGAAACACTTGGAAAAAGCCAGAGAATATCTCAAGTAAACCTTGGAGGCAGAAAGTAATCCATAAGGTATGACTCTTACTTCATCCAGATTTGCATTCTCTCTCCTTTTGCGATTGG
>NW_009917690.1:265385-285786 GCF_000696875.1 Nestor notabilis | reverse complement strand
GGGGGGAGGTGGGGAAGGGTGAAAATCCTGGCTCTAATGGAGTCACCAGGGATACCACTTAGAGAATGTGTGTTAAAGGTGCAGAATGTCTATGCTGGGGACAGAACAATTCCAAATCTGTTCTGAAGGATCTTGGTGAAGGGAGATTATAGAGAAATTCCTATCTTCCAAAAGCTATGTACTCATACCTGATGTACCGTGTAGAAAGTGAAAAAAATATCTGCTCCAAGACCTGAAGGTATGTTCATTCTCAGTGGTCTAAAGAATCCCATCTTCCAAGGGTGAATCTGTTCACTGCTTCATTTTGCTCTGTGGCAGTACCTATATTTTAATGTAACCATTCACTGACTGAACAGTGACAAAACATTGTTTGTCTTATTCAACCTATGAAAACTAAGATGTATTCATATAAGGTGCTAGCTGAGATGTATTCATTTAAGCTTCTAGACACACATAGGCTTCAGGATGCTTACAATCCTTGCTGAAGTTTAACACAATTAGACCTTAATATTGTGATTCAGTTACTCTGAAGAGAAAGATACTTATTTTTCAAGATCAGATTTAAACACGTTTTGATTTTTCCTCTGCTCAGAAGTTAGTCACTTTTGTCTGATGAAAAGATTGTTGCTGCACCAATGGGAATTAGCACTTATCCCAATTTTTAGGGATTAGTGTAGAGTTAATTTACCTGAAAGAATCTGAAATGGTTAGAAGTATTTCCTGAATTTCAATTGTTACAAGTATCTCATAAATGAGAGACTTAATTTAAAAATTCATAGATTTGGAGACCCAACATAAAACTGCAGCATGTTTCTGGTAACGGGGGGGATGTTGCACTTTATATATTTTAATGGAAGAATTGCCTGGTGCACCTCCAGCAACATAATTTAGGGAAACTTTTGAAGAATTTTCCATTTTCCAGTTGTACTTGCATGTTTTATGAATCTTGTAATTGTCAGTAAGTTTTTTTTCCTCCAACCTATAATTATGGTTAGACTTAAAATGTGTGTGTGTGTGTCTTCTGATGGTTAATTTCTCATATGGCATTCATCTGCTTTGATTCAGGCATCTTAAAACTTGTATGTCGATGCCTGAGCCAGTCACTCTAAAGCCTGTTTTCTTCCTAAGCACTGAAAAGAAGGGCAAGGACTGTGAGCTACAGTGGTAAGCTTTACTGAACTCTAGGCAATTCTTAAGTTAGGAGACATGAATGGTGCATTGCATTATAAACAGGTAGAAACAAATAATTGCTTATTTTAAATTCTAGCTGGCAGGTTAATTCTTGCAAATGAGTTTCCACAGCTTGCAACTTTGGCTTGATAAAAAGAGCATCCTAAGCTATGGAGCAGAGTTGAGGGTTGGAAATGCTTCAACTCTCCTTCACTGGAGGGAGAGCAGGACATGCTGAATTTCATAGCACAGTTCATTTTAAATAGCAAAATGCTTTTTTTTCCTCGTAAGAAGTATTATCTTGATTCTTTTTCCTGAATAATATGGTATGTGAGGAATATGTTTCTCTCCAAAAAAGTTTAAAAAACTACTATGAAATTAGTGTTTTTCACAGAACAATACTGACCATCATGTAGCTCTTATGGGAGTTGAATAGCAGTTGGGAAGGGAAAAGCATCGCGCAAAGAAGTTCCAGTTCTTTATAAAAAGCTATTTCCTATCAAGAATTACCTCATATTGTGTAATCACCATAAAGTGGCTAGTGCTGGGCAATGCAAAGAAATTATTAGTGAATGGAGGCCTCTAGTTTGGCCATGTCATCTCAAACTCCTTTTAACCAGTATTTGCTTGAGTGGCTCATTTTCAGAAATCATGCTCCTTTGTAGAGCCTGGAACTGGGCCCTTATGAATTGAGAATTACAGGTCTATCTTGATTTCTTTAGTATATATCATAGTGATACCTGGAGTAGACTTGTTGATTATTTCTTTTATCAGCTATTGCCAATGGCTGTGGCAACATGTTTGGCTGTGCTTTTAAGCAAAGTTATAGTGTGAAATTGAAGGTGTTGATTTTTCCAATGCTTGGCTGGCTGGTGTGTGTAGTGCTGTAGAAATAACAAATACCAAATGTAGAGGAAAAAAACCAAATCAAACCCAAACCCCAGAAAATCTAAGGTAAAAAGGAACAGCCTTAAATAGCTTTTTGTAGGCAATAGTGCCAGCTCTTTTCACAGTAAAAATTTTAAATTCTTCATTTGTTATATTTCCAGATATTTTTCCAGGTTAAATTTACTGGGGAGTAAATATCAGCCTGGAAGTGCTGATATGCCTGTAGGCAGCCTTGATCACTTAAAGATAGCCTCTTTGCTCTCCTCTGGCTGTCCAGTGCCACAGATGAAATATCTAGATAACCTGTGAGTTTTTAAGGGAGCTAATGTGGTGCTTATGCAATGCTGGAGGAGTTGGAGATGGAAGCTCCTAGAAGACCCAAGCTGTGTCCAGCTGAGGCTCTGAGCAGTAGTCCCACTGTCACCATTGGAAACATAGAATAGAACCACAGAATGGTTTGGGTTGGAAGGGACCTTAGAGATCATCAGGTTCTAACCCCCTGCCACGGGCAGGGACATCTTCCACTAGAGCAGGTTGCTCCAAGCCCTATCCAACATGTCAAAGTTGTGCCTGCATAAGTGACCTCATGTGGAAGCATGTCTCTGAGCCAGGTCCTGCAGGAGCAGGTGGTGTTTCTGTTTTGGAGCAAGATGCTTTGCAGTCTTTCTCCTCCCTTCGTTTGCTCCCCCAGTGCCATTCCCACTGGTGTTACTTTTTGGTCTAGGTTTGTCCTCTCTATCTCCTTAGAATGTAATGGGAGTTTTCAACAACAAAATAATATGGCTGTTACAGATCT
The DNA here is from genome assembly GCF_000696875.1 of Nestor notabilis. Lineage (NCBI taxonomy): Eukaryota > Metazoa > Chordata > Aves > Psittaciformes > Psittacidae > Nestor > Nestor notabilis. The sequence continues at coordinate 282,932 of NW_009917690.1, read as the reverse complement.
GCTGGTTTGCATGTTGTTTCTGATTGTCCAGCTGCAAGCAAAAAGTTAGGGTCCAGCTTGCATCTGGTAGGAAGCAGCTGAGTTGTAACTGGGAACTGGTGGGTCTAGTTTTTGCAGTTGAAAATAATTTCTGTGCAGAAGAGCCATCTTGTAAATTGACTACCTGTATGTGTTACTTTGATGGGCTAGGTGGGAGATCCCAATGCAGGTAGACACTGTAGTTACCCTTCGTATGAGACAGTTGAATTTTACACCCTTTGTAGTGAGGGGATGTGTTTGGAGTCTGGTATTTAGCAGGTTGTTAGGTTGAAGTAAATACATGCATACTTAACTGTCCAATGATAGTGAATACAATTTCTCAGTGATTTTTGTAGTATTGACCCTGAGTATTTAGTTCCTAAAAATCTTCAAACTTTAGCAAAAACTCATGCAGCCAAGAGGTTCAGTTCATGTCTATTGCCTACATGTTACGTTATAGGCTTAAAAGATGGTTGCTGTGAAGATGAACCCAAAAAACAAGACATCCTCTGCCCTAAGTCCAAGCAATTCAGTGCAGTCTAAGAGGAGATGCTGATGTGAAACCTCTCTCCTACTCTGAGGCAGCATTAATTGAAATGTCAGATGTCAGTATGCAAAATTACCAAACACATTGCTGTGTTATGAGCTGTACTGTCAAGTGACGGACTCATCCATAGGGAACTCCTTCCCCAAAAGTCCTTAACTTCATGAGGATGGATAAATTACAATATTTTTTTTTAATTTTTTTTTTTTGGTCTCCTGTCTCGTGCCAGGAACCTCTTGAAGTGTGGATGGCAGCTTGACAATGTTTCTTGCAGATGAGGCTTTTTGTCTTATATTTAGAAAAGAAAAAAGCAAACTTTGGGTGTGTTTTCCCCTAACTAATTTTCTGAACTGGCAACTTGCAGAGCACTGTGCAGTGGGGTCCTGGGGTGATGCCCTGAGTCAGCCCCAGGGGCTGGAGTACTTGGGGTCCCGGAGTGTGGGAGCAAACCCAGGGATGGTGAGAAGGGGGTTGCTTGGGTGCATTTTGCAAAGCTTTTGGGAAGCAGATCCAAGAGATACTGGTGGAGGAAGTGAAATGAGGTTTGCTGGGGGATTGTGGAAGGAAAGGAAGGATAGGAGTGAGTGCTGCAGGATGGGGGATGTCCAGCAGCCCTTGTGGTAGTTATGTGGCTGCTGCAGGAGGCCTGCGTAGTGCCAGACCGGCACTCTCAGTGCCTGGCACAGCCAGCTCTGGTGCTGACAGGGTACTTATGCTGGGACTGCATCCCTCCATGCTGGTGGGCTCCTTGCTGTGACCCCTTACTGTTCCACCCATCATCTCTTCTACTGTGATTGTATCAAACATAAAAGCCCTTCTCAACCTATTCTGCTGTTTGCTTTCAGTATCCTGCTCTCAAGGAGAGCAAAGCATCCAACTTCTGTAGTTCCTGCTAATACCATGTTTGAGGCCAAACTGAAACAACATGATGCACATTGGAGGGCTCATTCCTTACTGACTGCTAGCTTGTGTTTTTTGTCTGGATATGAATGGAGAGAGTTGTTTATCTATTTGGATGTGAAGAATTACGAAGTCAGGCTTGTAGGCACAGCACAAATAATGGTGCTGTAACCATTTGCAAACTGAAGATCTGTAGTGGGGGTAATGGCATTATTGCTATGGAGTGGTGTGTACGCAGCCCATGGCATGGGTCTAGGGAACTCCATCCTAGTTGATGTACTGAACTTGCGTCTATGCAACCTATGGTATTATGTTTGCTTGTGCTATAGAGAACTTAAATTTAAGCCCTTAAAAAAGCTATCTAAAATTCATGTCAAAGGGGAGAAAAAGCTTTATTTTTGTTCTCTGCTCCATTTCCTGTTTCTTAACATATTAAAATATAAATGTGGAGCCACTGAATCCCAACAATATTCTGACTGGTACGTGCTATTAATATCCAACTATGCTTTGCTCCTGGGATCCTTCTATGCTTAACTGAAAAGGACAGTGGCATAAACTGGCCTTTCTCTCTAATTCCCCTTGAACTGTTTCCTACCATCCTTTCTCGCACTACTGCAGTAAGTCCAAGTTAAGTCACCTATCTCCATAAACTGGTGGTGGGGTAGAGCAGCAGAACAACATGGCATCTCCAGTAAGTGGTTTCAAATCACACTTTACCTCATGAACACTGTTAAAGAGCTGCACCATAATAAACTTAGGGATACTGTAGAAAGTCTATATTGATGTGGCACTTGAACAACTGAAAGTTGTTAAGATCTTTATAACATGGCACAAAAAGCGTCCTGTGCAGTGGCATATTAAGTGGGACTGGTGTCTGAAGCACTCTCCCATTATGCACCAGTTCAAAGGGAGAGGGTTTATTTGAAAGATGTTGGTCCACATTGGCTGGGCTGGAGCAGAGATGCCTGCAGATAGTGCAGGCTGGGTTCAGGTGAAATGATTAAAGGAGAAGCTCAAGATTTTATTTCCTGGTGAACTTTTTCTCCCCATGCATGCTAATTATACTGATTAATGAGAGAAATAATGTCTTTAGCACTATTTCCATCCCACCCTGATGGAAAAAACCACAGGATCTTCTTTCTTGTCACATCTGTTGAGCAGAATGTTCCTAAGTGCACTGAGTGCTGATCCTGGTCATGGCACGTGGTCTCCCAACCATATCTGCCCCTTTTCGGAGGAAGAATTGGAATGGTTCTCCATCCTTGTTGCTGGCAGAAAAGACTCAAGGTGAGAGAGAGAACAAATCCTGCAAGGCAATTCTGTCACTCACCTCATCTTCATAATCTTTCTTTAGCTTCCTCTGCCTTCTAACCCTGGTATTGATTGTGTCATAGGCTACAGCAGACCAAGGCAGGGGGCTGAAAACCTTTCCAAACAGCAGTTGCCAGTCTGCCTGTTGCAGCTTGAAGAAGAAAAGCATGCTGTGAAAACAATCAGTGCATTTGCTTTAGATCTAAGTGATTCCAACTAGGTCGATGCTTCATGCTGATGTGTTGAAAACATTTAAAAAATTTCTCAGAGTTTGATTTCAACTGAACCATTTCAGCATGTGTCTGACTCTCTGAAGTTATTTCTCACTAATGTAGCAGACAACTGGTTTTTCCACCCTAAGACAAAGCAGTAGGAAGACTGGGCCTTTTGTCTAGATAGGTTTGTTTTGAATGTTCTTATGGAGGGAGGAGGTTTGGTGGTGGCTTTTTTGTTTTGTTTTTTTGTTTTTTTGGGGGTTTTTTTGAGAAGCTGAGGCTCTTGCAAATTGGCTTTAAAGGAGTAGCAGTTTATTCCATGAAGGGGAAAAGAGGTAATCACGGTTTTGTGGAGTGTGAATGAGAGCATAGCTTTATTTAAAGTGCTGTTGTTCCCTGTATTTGAATTTTCATTCAAAAGCAGGCTAGATCATTCATAAATACATGAAGACTATTCTGTTATCTTTAAAGCACATGATGCTTCTTTGTAATGTGTTTGTACTCAACGTAATTGGCCTCGTTCTCTCTCAGCTTGGGGTCACAGAGCAAATGCAGCGCTGCAAAAGGAAGCCATCCTCATCCAAATTACCATTTATTCAGTTTCCAGGGGTGGCAGGAACTCAGGACAATATTTTTTTCTATGGCAGGTGGTAGCACAATTGGTTTCTGAACTGCTTGGAAAAGACCACAGTGAAACAAAATTTGCTGTAGCTCCTCTTCCTGTTTGGCTTGATTAGCACATGCTCTGCAGCCACTAGAGTCTGTAGGAAGCTAAACTGGGCAAACCCCACAGGATTCCTGTCCTAGTTTGGAGCTGGCTGTTCAGTAGTCTCTATGGGAGGTGGTCGGTAGGACCTTACCTCTCATTCTGCTCCATTGCACTTTGGTGAATACTCCTGTTGTTTCATGTGCCCTTCTCAGTAACAAGTGCTTATCACAGCCTGTTGTTCTCTTCGGGGTGCCTTTTTAATTATACACCATATAAATATATATTAAATATATGTTGGAATTTCTCTTCCCCCAAGGAAGTGAAGTCACCCATGTGTTGTTCCCATCTTTGCTGCTTGCTTCAAATAACACAAAGAACATTCTTGCGCGGTTCCAACAGGAAATAGCAAACAAATACTTGCCTTAAGGTATTTCACTGAGTTTCAGGATACCAGCAGATAGAGATGTTCCAGAAAAAAAAACAAAAAGAAAGATATTTTGTTGGAAGAAAATAATAATAATAATAATAAAACCCCCCCACTTTTAAAAGCTATATTTATCTGTGGAGAGGAATTTCCCTCCCCCCTGAACTAAGCCTTTGCAAATGCAGTGTATGGGATATGTGGCACTAATGGATTTCATACTTCATCATTTATTTCACCAAATATCATGCAGTGAACAATAGTTGTCATTTAAGCAGCTGTAGTTTGCAACTCTGTAAGTCCTAGACATTAAAGCTAGATAAGCCACTGCAGAGGGGTATGGAAGAAATTCTGTAGTCTCAGTAGCATTATTTAATTCATTTTTAAAATTAACTCCATGGGGATGCTGCATAAGTGCAAGTTATAATTGAAATGTGCTATGAGGAGTCCTGTTTATAAAGAATGTATATATTTAATTTGCATGCTCTAGCCAATAGCTTAGGTACTTGATTCCTCTATTTTTTTTTTTCCCCCAAAGCAGTGAGTAGAGTCTAGATAAGGAGAAACTTCAACATCATTTCAGAAGCTTATGCCTGGTAGGATTTAGCTAGCTCAAACTCTTCTGCCATGAACCAGTATGGCTGTTGAGCAATGATGCAGACTTTCATTCCAAAAATAGGCTCTCCTCCTATGGGACAATTGGGAATTGTACCACTGGATTCAACAGGACTATGTATGTAAAAGCAGGGAAGAGAGGAGGGTTGTTGGAGTAATGAGTCCTCAGTGGTCCAAATGAGTTAGCTTTTCCTAGTGTGGATTTATATTTTCAAGTTGCGGTTGCTCAGATAGCATTGGAAGCGGTTGGGAATTTGTTCCAGAGTCTGTTTGCAAATGTAAGGCCTGTTCAAGAAGAAGCTATTGATGCTGAAGTGCTGGGTTCCTCCAATGAATTCAGAGGACATGAATTAGCATGTGCCTGTGTTAGCATTTTTGGTGGCTTACTGAGGAAGTAGTTAAGGGTGACTTTAGAATCACTTTATATATTCTGCTGTCCTTCTGCCTCTTATGAAGACTTCTTGAAACCTCTTCCAGTGTAACCTTTCCACCTTCCATGAGTTGTAAACAAAAGCGGGTTTCAGAATTGCTACCCCAAAAGGAATTCAGGCTGAAATCCTGGTGCTTCCCATGTGCCTGCTGACCTTCACCCTACTTTTCTTGATGTATTTTTTTTTTTAAGCCTAGGGTTTACACAGCATTAGCCATAATTGGAATTGACACTGGAAAACCACAGAAGGCAATTCACTTAATCCGAGTTTGTTGTGAAACTGAAAACAGAGTTCTGCCTGGATTCTCTGTAGATTTCCTGGCAGGAAGCATCTTGGCATTTTCAGGTGAAATTTGTTCAGAAGGACCTTAAAGAAAGGGTCTTGCTTTGATCTGTCTCTTACAGAAGTCAATGAAAGAGACTCCATTGATTATAATGAACACTAGGAAGCTGCCCCATTCAGAGCTACATGTAACTTCCACTTCTGGACAATTGCTTTTCCTCAATAGCAATCCAAGGAGAGATTGATGTAACTACACAGGGAAGAAAGACAGTGGCGAGTAAGAGGGAGCTTATCCCAAAGAGCAACGGAACAAGGAGGGAGTAGAACATGACTGCTGAGCTTTGTTACCGCTCACGTGCTAAACTGGCGGGTGCAAATAAGTCAGCAGTGTACCGAATTAGAAGAAAGAAATAAAGGGAGACCAGACTTGTTAGGTACAGAATGAAGAGCCCTACAGCCAACTGTGTAATATTTTTAACTTTGTCTTCAAATGCTGTTTGTGCTCAGATGCTTTTACTGCTATAAATAACGTATATCAATATATCTAGGGGGAGAGAAGCTTGCATAACACCATCCGACAACTGCATCTACCCGGTTGCTTTCTTTGAATTGTCTCCTTTTCATGATGGTAATACAGTTTAAATTGCCTCAAATCTTTTATGTACCAAGGTCACACTACTAATTCCATGTATCCTGTAAAATTTAAATTATTTCATCAAGCTTCTCTAGCTAAATTGGCAGTCAGACTGTATACCTGGGTCAGTTTCTCTGCTATGGAGATCCCACAGTGCAGCCCTGAGTGATAATTGAACCAGATGGTTATTAAGTGTGGCAATGAGAATGGGACCTAATATTTCAGGTTTGACTCTACCATCTTTCAAAGTAACTAGGTTGCTTGCTGCCATAACAAGGGCTGGCACCCCAGAGCCAAGGACACTCCACCCAAGATGGTAGCCACCATGCCAACAAAAACCTAGGCTGAAATGGGCGTGAGGCTTCTGGGATCTCTAAATGACAAAATTGAAAGGAAAAACACAACTGGGACCAATGGCCAAGAGATTATTCCTATTCTGATTGTGGGGTTAGGACAGCAATGGGGTAAAGGCGTTAGCAGAGGTGTCTTATGCGTGTGTGGCCCCTTCAGATGCCATTTGATAAAGCTCTGATTTAGGCATCTGACAGCAAAACACACTCTTCAGTACAAATCCACTCTTCCCCTGGACTTTAAAACATACACTGAACCCTCTAACTCTAGTTAACTCCAGGTTATCAAGGGAAGTGGCTAGTGCATCGTCAAAAAGTTTGTATGTCCCCAATACACTAGAGACTAGAGTCAATGCAAAACTCCCTTAGCAGGATTAGCAGCTGCATTCTACTTCCCTCTCGTCTCAACCCCTAAAATTGTCTCTGCTTTTCTTTTTCCACCCAGCCTGCCAAGCTCAGGGTTTCTTTCTCGGAAACATGTATTTTTCCTCTGGAAAAAGTTGATATAAAGGGGGAAAATAATTTTCTTTATCCTTTTTGCTTTTGTTCTCTTTGCTTTTAGAAGTTTATTTACTTCCTACAGTTGGCCATCTTGAGCTTCTGCTTCTCTGCTGTGTCAAGACTTGCTTAAGCTTGAAGGTTTTTTAGGCTTGACCAAGCATTGACAGCACTATCACAGGAGCTAATGCTGGAGTCTGCCAGTTTGATGGATTAAGTAAACTTATTGAAATCTTTTTTTCTTTAATACTAAAAGATGCCAAGGGCTGTTTTCTATTCTTGTGCTTTGTGTGAAACACCCACTGACATTAATGGGAGTCCCATGTGTGGAATTAGAGTAGAGTATGGCCCTTAATATTTAAGAGACTTGTCAGCCTTGCACATGATGTAATCTGGAAGTATGTTGTGATGCTGCTTTGCTCTGCAGATGCTGTTCTCCTTATATGTCCCCTGCCTTTTAAAGACACTTCTTGCATGAACTGCATGGCTGCTAGCAACAGAACTGCTTTTTCCCCTTCTGGAAATATCTAAAACCATACTGTTCCCTTTTCGTGCTGTCTGCGTGCTTTGCTTGGTCACTAGAATACACTTGAGCTGTTTCAGTCTAGTTTATCAACAGTCTTGTTTTCTGATTTGTTCATGCTGCCACTCCATGGAGGAAGAGGAGAGAGAAAGCTCAACAGTGAAGTCATTTCCAATGGCCTTTATGTTCCTTTTAGTATGGAATGTGCATCCTCATTTGAACAAAATGCCTAATCTTTCCCACTCTTCCTACTTTGAGTCTCTGCTTGTTTTCAAGTTGCACATTGCTCCAACGCAGTGGTGGTATTCTAGGTAGCTAGGGAAAGTTAAATTGTTAAAAAAACCAAGTTCTCCACTGGTCTCATTCCTATTTCAAGCACACCCTGCTTATTTGGTTGGAACTAGGGCTGCTGCTCAGTAGGGCTACCAAATTGTCATGGATAGCCTCAGTAGAGTAGAACTTTCTCCTTAGGGAGCCAGCTGCAAAGTTGGTGTGTGTCTTCCTAGGAAGAAATACTTTCTCTACCCAGCCCCTGCTCACCCTTTGTCATGGCTCTTGAAATGCTTCATCTTTACCTGGGAATGACTGTTTGTGCCCATCAAGGTCTTGGGTGGCTTTTCGGCAGCGGAGGGTAGAGCTGGTGGCATAATGACAAACAGTGAAGATTTTTGGTTATTATGCTAGAAGGTTGGAGAAAGATGGAAGTAGGTAAAGAAGGCCCTAGGTAACTCTTGCTGTGTTCTGAAGATAAAATTTTGACAGTTGGTGGAACAAGAGAATGATGGTTACTTCCAGTCTCAAATGCTTCTGAATATGGCATTCATTTACCATGTAAGCTTTTCACAAACATGGCTAGTGAGTTTGATCATTGTGCTGTATTGTGGAGGTTCTGATAATATTTTCATTAAAATAAGAATGTTACTTGTGAAAATCTTAAGAACGCTGCCTAAATCTGCATACAGGGCACAGTAATCCTGCTCCTACTGCTGTCAGTTACCTGGACCAGGTCCTAGTTGTTCATCTGCGTTAATCAAGACCCAACTGTCTATTGCAGTTAACATGAACAGCACTGTGTTACAGTGGTGGGACCTGCTCTAAGCTGTAGCTCCCAGGGATTTTTAAAGGTGTGTTTTCCAGAGGACTTGCATGCAATGCAGTTGCTTAAATTTCTGGTAGATCTAAACCAGATCACTTGTGTAAGCAACAGAGAGATGGGTCAAGTGCATCCACCTAAAAATAGCCTAGGTATACAGTTTTGAAAACATGTTTGGGCTTTGGGAATTAGTACAAGTTCTTGGTATGTTTACTGGGTTAGCCAAAGCTGAGAGTGAGTACAGAAGGTGGATGATACAAGCAAATGATAATACTGCAGAATTGCCAGAAACTGATGGAAACCCTGGAGTCTCCTTCCCAGACTCTTCACCTTAGAGGAGTTGTTTAAAACTTACAGAAATCACTGCAGAGTTTCAGGGTGACAGTAGCACTGCACTGAAGACATGTTTGAACTCAACCCCTTCAGTGATTTCATTGTCTTTTCTTTATTAGGAATGAGTGGAAAGCTCTCTGGGCTGTTCAAAGTAGACGTTGTCTTGCAGATTCCAAGGTGTCAATTTGCAAAATGTATAATGGAAATACATGGAAACAACATTCCTCCGTTCTTACACTGTTTCACTGTGCTCAGAGCTGAAATTAGTTCACTTCAAGGCAGGATGTCATTCCAGGTCCTTCGTTTTCCTCTGCCGTTCCTCCTTTGCCCTCCCAACTCAGCCTCTCTATATGGGGCTTATTTTCCCTTTTTGGGACCCCACCCAGCATTTTTAGTTCCCTCTGCAGTTAGGTAAGACATAGGAAAATCTGAAGCCCAACAAAACAAGGTAAATTTTCTGTATTAGCTTTTATCTAGTTAGATGTGATTCTTATGGTTCTTCTCTTCCTTTGCTTATGTCCAGTGGAGGAGAAAAAGGCTAAAACTTCTCAGAATAAGAGTGCTTGAGGTTGGGAGGGACTTCAGGAGGTCACCAAGTCCGTATCTCCTGCTCAGGCAGGAACACCTAAAGCTGTTATGAGTGTTGGTCTTTGAAGGTGTATGTGTCCTTTGGCGTTAAGGCAGTTTAGGCAGTATCCCTGATCAGAGATCCATACTGTTTAGTATCTGATTTTTCTTAGTGCAGATGAGCAGCAGATAGGGAGTCTCAAAGGGGTGAGTATAGACAACCATGATTTGTCTTGGCTCTAGTAACAAACACTTCCTGCTAGGCAGTGTCCTACAGTTGGGATTGGCCTCCACTGCGTATTATCCTAGGAGCAGGCACAGGGATCCTGAATCCACCTCCATTGTATGGTTAGTTAGAGGGCACATGGTCAAAAAAAGGGTAAATAAAAGGTGTTAAAGCTTTTTTGCAGGGAGTTGCAGTTCTGTCAATTTTGAATCTGCATCATGTCTGAATCGGAGAAAACTGAAGGAGATGAAAAGTTGAAAACGCCAACAAACAATTTACAAATTGTTCATCCCTTTCCTGATGCAAACAGCTCTTGCCCAGTAGCAACAGGGCTATCATGGGCAGGCAGACAGGGAGCTGTAAGTGGTGTTCCTTCTGTGAGAAGACTGTTCCCACATTTCAGATATGGGAGAAGTATTTAATTATACATTCTCTATTCTCTTTATCTGTGATACTGGAAAAACTGAAGAAAGAATAGGAAGTTGGAGGCTTTTTTAAGCAAACAGTACTACCTGCATTCCAGGAAAATCATGTCACTGGAAAAAAAAAAGAAAAGCCCCAAACTCTGTATGAACAGCAGAGGAAACCAAACACCAAGATGTGCTGGCTGTCCAGCTTAGAGAATGGTCTGAAGAAATACTTATAGACCAAACCAGGTGGTCAGTGTTACTCTGGGTGAGTCAGTCGCAGCTGGAACACTGGACATGTCTCTGAACTACCTCTTCTGGAGGGGGCTGTCCTCAGAAATGTGGTGCAAGATACATCCTGATATAGAAAGAATAAGATTAATTCTACATGGACATAGAGCCTGGAATACAACTGTTACACCCTGCTGGTGTGGCAGATTGTGATCTCCTGCTTTAGCAAGGTATGCTCCTCTTTAGCAGGTGAGGCACCAGTGTGCTGCTTTGCAAGTAGTATTATGCCCTTTCCGTATTCGTTTTGGTTCTGATTTGTAATGCTGGAGGAAGATTGGATGCTTCCATGTGTTGGTTGCAGTGAAGGTGTCCTTTCCCCAAATCTGTGGTAAAAGACAATGTCGTATTTCTAAGAGAGCTCAATTTCTGGATACCTGTGATAGATGAGAGCATGTGTAGTATTGTGTGTACATTACTGTACCTGTAGTGACCAGAGCTCCCGTTTGAGCCATGGCCTGAATGTGTCTTTCTGACTTCCAGGTGTCTTTCCATGTGCTTGGGATAAGAGGGAAGGACTAGTCTGGCATTGGTTTCTAGTGTGGTTTTCACATATTCACCTAGGTCAAAATTTGAGCCTAGAGCAGGTAAAGCATTGAGCTGTAAAATGTTGACCTGCCTCCCTGTGGTACCCAGGTTGTGTGCATGTGTATGGACCTTATTTCTGTTCCCTGCCATAGCTTGAGAAGCTCTTGTGAAGCTTCATTATCTGAAATGTGTAGAGTGCTTTGTGGAGCTCCACTGAAAGGGTTCAAAATACTTAGGACTGAGGAGAAGCAGCAGTGGGCTCCCAGGGATCCATGTCAAGTGTCCATGACTAAGGACTTCTATCATGGTGTCCTTAGTCAAATTTGTCAGTCCAGGAGAACTCGATTCTATCCTTTTTTCCCTCATGCCAATTACATGAATTGACTTTATCAGGTATTTATACACTGCTTTTGTTACTCTCCTATATACATATATTTATATATATTTTTTCCACTGCAAGTCCACTTACACCAGTCTCATTTGTCATGGTGGATGTGAGAATGATAGAGGTAATAGAGGAAAAGAGAGAACTTTTATATGCTCCCTCAAGCATCAAACAGTGCAGTGGCCCAGCTGCTGCAGGTACATTCTGATCCCCTCAGCATAATGGGACATAGGGCAGCATCTGCTCTAGGGCACTCACTTGTATTGACCTGCTCATAAAGGCAATACAAAACCAAAACCCCCACACAAACCAGTAGACAAGCTGAAAGGTTTAAGGAAATTGTGCAAACAAGTTCCTTGGACTGTGCAAGTATGCAAAGTATTGGATCTTCTGAGTATAAATGATGACTTCTACCATCATTTCACCATCTGGAAAATGCCAGAGAAACTTATTCAGATGCATGCTTTGTTTTTCAGCATGTCACTAGCTCCATTAGAGTCTTGCACCTTAAAATATTCCAGCTGCACTGTGGGGATCAAACCCTGTCCCAAAAGGTGCTCAGTCAAACATGAAACAGGGTGCTGAACTCAGGGTGCTTCTTGTGCGTGTGTCTTCCTGTAATATTTGGTTTCTCATGTTATTCTGGGATTCCTTAGACTTGATTTTTCTGTGTTCAGTCCAAAACCTACTTGGAGGAGAGAGCCTGCTCTCCAGGCTGTAGATTTCTCTGGGCAGCAGGGCTGCCTCTCCTCTCCTCTCTGGTTTCTCAGCATTAGGGAAAGGGACAGAGCTCTGTTTTCCTTCCCTCAGCGTGCATCCCCTCAAAGATTACCACCCAGAACACTTCTGTGCTGGAGCGCAAGGAGCAGAAACACAACCCAGCATGTTAAGTTTCATACTAGCAGTGGCATTTGGAATTGGAATGGACGTTTAAGTGCCCACACTGTGCGTATTACCACTGCCACAAAAACAACACTACAGATGTTTCTGGCTCCTCTTATTCTGCAGCAGGAGAAGGAGATTGTGTAAAAAGGACAAATGAATTCCTCTGCTTGCATGTGTAGCCCACTTCTGACTTGGCAGTATATTTGGAGTGCTTGCTGTAGGCTGGATGATCGTGCTATCTTCAGGCAGATGCTGGTTTTGCTTGTATGTAAAAATCAAATGTTTCAGTACAGTGTGGCTATCTGACTTGATAGTGTAAATGCCAGATGGTGTGTGCTACTTCAGTAACTGCCTGAGTACCTTTCAGGTCTGTGAAGCACCTAATAGAGTTGCTGTATACGTTACGTTTGACTCACTGCCTGAAAACGGCCCTATATATGCTCATGTAGCAAAAAAAAATCATATAAATACACACAATGTAGTAAATATTTGTGTAGATATAGAGAGAGTACAGAATATTTGTGTAGCTATGGAGAGTGATATAGTAACAAACATATATGTGTGCATGGGTGTAATGACATTTCCTTGTATCGCATCCATCAGGTTACAAGCAGCTAATAATTTTCTTTTTCTTCTCGCAGCCAAGCATTATAATGGCATATACTCATAAATCAACATCAACATTGAACATTGCTTAGCAAATATAAATGTATGTGCATTGCAGAATGATCTGAGATTACAAAAATATATCAGAAGTCAAAAGTAGCTGGTGGAGAAATGCTATGTCTTTAGTTTATTGAGATTGTTTGGAGGATCCTAATGTACTGTCACTGAAAGAATAATTTTTCCTTTACAATCTACTTAGCAAAGATTTATTGATCCTTTTCCCCTTCATAGAGAATTACTGATCCATTTTAGAAAATCAGATTTTCACACCTTTCATGAGAATGTGCACAGCACAGTTCCCTAGGGATTGCCAAGGAAGTTGACTTTGACAGGAAATCCCTAGTTACCAGTGCACAACAGCCTATAGTCTCATCACTGATTTGTTGCACGGGGTGGTAAAATACTTTTATACATTTATAGAGAAATGATTGCACTGCAAGGACTTATTTTTCTATGCTAGTGGATGTATTCAAGGTCCTGTTATTTGTGTAAACAGCATTTTTTGGGAGGGAGGTGTTTATTCTCGGCTGTGATGTTACAAACAGTAAGGTAAGATAAAAGTTGTTGAAATTCATGTTGCAAAGCAGTAGGGTACTGTAGAATTTTTCAGTGTGTGTAAATAACTTTCTTCAAGATGTGTCTACTCTCTGTCCTCATTATTGTAGTATCCTAGGTAGCTAAGCATTAGGCATGTTATATTGAAGTATGCATCATAATGAAGGTGATTTATTATAATTAAAACAGCATGGAGAGCAGCTTTTATTAGACATATTGTTTCACAGGAGAGCTTAATAAAGAGCATTATTATTAGTTATAGATCTGTGTGAAGGATGTTGTTTACTGAGAGTTATGTGAGTATTAGTCAAAGTCTGAAGTTGCTCGTTTGAGCTGTCCACTGTCGGGGAAGGGAGGGGGGGAAAGCAACCAACATTTGGCACAGCGAAAAGAAGAATTTTAAGATTGGAGGGGGGAGAGAGCGAGAGAGAGAGGCAGAGAAAAGGAAATGCCGAGTGCGTGAAGTGTTCTCTGCAGGAGCAGTCCTAGAATACTTTATTGCATATCTACGGAGACAATGGCATGGACTGTAAGTAGCTCCTGTCTCTCAATATAATAATGCACATAAAGTCGGGGTCAGATTGGGTTCGCTCTGGGCTTTGATGCTGTAGAAGGTCACCAGGGGAATCGATGGACAAAAATGAGACCTGAGTTTCATGCAATCAATGAGATTTTTCTATTTAAAGTGGACACTGCTGGGTACGAGTCTCGGAGCTTCAAATGTGGTTTTGCTCAGCTTCAGCAGATTGAGAGAATGATGCACTGTAAATGTATTGTTTGTTTTAACAACTCTGCTGGCACGAGGAGTGTGTATCTGAACAGGTTAGTCTGGCAAACTAGGATGAAGTTGCATGAGCTGCAAATAAATGGACAAATGAGCAGCTACTTTGAATGTTAATTACACTGAGTTTTTATTCTGTTTCTGTAGACTTGTAATTGCCTGGCATTTAGATAACCCTTAAAAGGTACTTAGAGAATTGCTGAATAATTTAGTTAAAAATCAGGTGGGATTTAGCTGTTCTAGAAAATACAGTTTCTGCTGTTAATTCCTTAGTCCTTTATACTTATTATAGCCAATTGCTTAATTTATTTGGAAATTATTCAAATTTCCATAGATCAAAACAAATTCTCATGTGCCTTTAGTGAAGAAGCTTCATTCTTTTGAGTAGCAAGTGGGTATTTGGGACCGAATTGTTTTGATGATTTTCTCCTTAAAGTTTTCTGGCGGCTGAAAGATCGTGCGTTGTTTTGCCTTTATTGTGTACAGTTATCTCTCTAGTATGAGGGAAGCAATCGGGAAGAATGTGATCAGTGGGTCTGACACAGCTGTAACACTGGCAACAGTGAATAAATGACTGATATGGAAGAGATTTATCTCTGTGAAATGGTTAAGAAATTAAAGCATGTTATAGGGCAATTCCTAATCACATATATATGATTTTAACCGGTTTGCAGTTGATGGAGTTGTTCCAAATTTACCCTGCCCTAACAGACATAGGTCCTGACACTGTTTTCAATTTCAAAGCAAGTCAGCTATTGGGCTGGACTTTGTGAATGAGAAAGGCACTTAAAGCTGGGATTTAAATGGCCTGATTGGATGTTTTGGAAAGAAGACAACTAAATACCTGTCCCCCACCTCCTCTTTCAGTGGATTGCATCCTGTGTTTCTGAGCTTCCATTTCACAAAGGTAAGTATTCAGTCTGAAGTACTGTTTATCCTGCATCACTGCATAAATAAGAGTCCACAAGAGGCTTGGAGGGAGGAAAAGGGGGAGCAGCAAATCCAGCCCCCTGTATTTTCCAGTCTATTATTAAAACCAGCCTTTTGATTACAGTAAATAAAATCCAATTAGTTCTTCAGCACAGGTACAAAAAAATCCCAAAACAAAGAAACAAGCCAAGGCCTTGTAAGTATTTTTTTTTTTTTGTTTGTTTAAACATCTTACAGGGTAATTAAAGATTTGGGAGAAGAGCCTTAGAAATCACAGAGTTTGTACAGCTCAAGTCTAAATTTGTTTGCCTGAATCTGAAAAATGCCCCAAAGAAGACTAGGTGTAGTGAAGAGAACTTAAGCTTCTGCCTCAATCTAATTTTGTTAGCGGGGTCATTTACAATTCAAGCAGAATTTATGCTCACCTGAAATGATTTATTTGTGGCTTTGTGTATGCCCTGAGTAAGAACACTTCAGTTTATATTATTCTCATTAAAAAGAAAAACATCCTCCACCTCAATATCCTCTCTTAAAGGTCCTTAGTGTTGCATTTCTAGATGTGTTAAACACTTCCCAGCTAAGTCTTTTTGATAAAGCATAGAAGGAAATGTATTAGTTGAATTTTTGTATGTGAAGATATTGGCAGTAACAGCCCGTTGCAGTAGCCATGTTCCATTGTAAAACAGGTCTCTGGCAGATAATGCAAAGAGTAAGCAGGTAGATTATATGAAGCTCAAACAATAGCACAATGAGCCACTAGATTCTCCATGTAACTTAAAATTGGATGGTGATTGAGAAAAGTGGGGAGAAGAAAATACTGCAATATCTGTATCATTTTTCTCCGCACACATTGGTTCTCTCTTTTTGGCTGTGAACACAGAAAGGTGGTAAACCATGACACATACAAATTCAGTCTTTGTCAATTTGTGGTCCAGCCATTTTTTTAGCCAATACTGAGGTGTCTGGCTTTTGGGGACAGGAGGCCTGGCATGGTCTCACTGAGGAGCCATAGAGTTAAATTATGTTTTTTGTAGGAGACTCAATGACTGCTGCCCTTTAAGGTACTTGCTTTGAGTTAAGCGTATGCAGCCTCTCTTGGCCTCCCCAGGGAGCTGAGCTGGTTGTTCTAGCCAACCCCAACAGAGTCAAGTTCCCATGTCTCCACTCAGGAAAAACTTTGTTTGCGGCTTATGGTGAAATATCTGCTTGCAGAATCCGGAACAGAGTCTACTGGATTTCTGTGTGAGGATTGCTGCAAAATTAGGTACTGCTCTCCTGAGCAGACCTTGCATATTAGGCTCATAAAAAGGTGCTTTTCTGATTCTCTGCTTTAAAGGCACTGTATACTTCATTGTACTTTCTGAGTGTTTTAGGGAAGGGTGGAAGATGAACTGTGTGTACAGTAGTGGGAGCATATGGGTCACAGGGAAAAGGAGTACGAATGCTCCAAAACTGACAAACAGATGAGTGCGAATGAAACATTCCATACATGAGTAAAATGGTGAATGCTGCTATAAGGACTTCACCTCAATATTCACACTAGATCTTTCCTTTTTGTACTAATTAATGAACCAGCCCCAAAAGCTTAGTTCTCCTACCCGTTTTTAAAATACTGGGAAAGCAGACATGTAAATTAGTTTCCAATGGACACTTAACTTCTGCAACCAGCTCTTATTCAGCATATCATCGAGGTCTCGCTGATCTTAGCAGCATTACAAGGATCATATTTTCACACGGATGAGCCATTCATGGCAATTTCTCCAATAGATTTGACACAAGCATTCTTTTCTTTGCTATTGGAGATATAAGCTTTCTATTTTAGACCTATTTTTTTCCCCTGACCGACATATTTATTGAGGCTATTGCAAGGAAAATCCTACTTTCCATTTAATATTTCACTTCTGTTTCTTCCTCTTGCAGAATTTCAGGCTGATAAAGCAGTAAGAGGGTCTTGGTCAATGTCACCTTATGAATGTGCATGCATTAATAAAACCCTCAAATTTATTTAGAATTCGTGTTTAAATAAACACATGCAGTGGTTAATGTATATATGTGTCATTTTGAGTAGACACTTTCAGGATTCTACTGTTGTAGATCAACAGGTAGCATTTATTGATCTCTTATAAGAGCAATTCTGGTTCCAGAGAAGATCTTGATTGATTGTCCTCATCCAGAGTGAATTCTTTCTCCATCTCTCTGGAGTCTTCAGTAGCATTGGCTGTGGATAGCATGGAGACAGAAGTTTGCTTCCTGAGGAAAGGATATAATTGTATATGTGTATAATTGTGTTTGGATTCCAAGTAATTATTTCAGTGCCCTTTGCTATATCTACCTGAGCAATTTGATACCTCTAATGCTAAGAGTCTATGAACTATTGGTACTAGTATTGGTATCTTATGTCAAGCCTCAGCTCTACAGCATAAGATGATTACAACTTAATGCACTGCATGGA
>NW_009917690.1:223875-265354 GCF_000696875.1 Nestor notabilis | reverse complement strand
TTTTGTGACTTGTGCTGTTTGTTTCATGAGACAAACCTTCTTCCCTTTTTACCTTTTAAATTAAACCTAAATCAATGTTTCAGTTTTAAGAATTCCAAGCATGCAAAATTCTCTATTAAGAAAGTAGGAAAATACTGAAATAACTGTTTTTTGATCTTTAATGTTAAACTTTAAGTTACCTTATTGCATGTTTCAACACTGTTTTATTGCAATGACTCTGTATGTTCAGTCTAGGTGAAGAGTTAGAATGTGCTTGTATTCATTTAGATAAAGCTGCTTGGCCACCCTTCACTTACCGATGTGAGGTGCATCCACGGAATGTATTTTGCAGGTCAGGTTTTGGATCACAGTCACCAGCTGATAAGCAGCTCACTTTGCTTATCCTGCCTTACTCCTGCCTTCTCTGTCTAAATGATCTCTCGCATTTCATCTCCGAGTTCCTTCTACTTGTTGAATGAAGTAAAAAGGGAGTCTGCCTTCCCCTTATAAACTGAAATGTTCACCACAGAAGCTGGGAAAGGAGGTGTCTGAATGCCAGTACTACTTCCTACAAAGTTCTCCATCAACTAGATCTCTTGGTTAGATTTTTCAAGACCTCTGTGTTTAAGGTTCCTGTCCAAAACTAAATCTCAGACTGCCCTGGACATTTTTATAAAAGTCCCCCACTGCCCTTCTCATGCCGTTGTTTGGGGGGGCTTTATGGCTTTTTGGATTTTAGACAAAAAAAATTAGTGGTGCTTTGCCACACTAAGCTTTGTGTGCTGTCCTGAAGAATGAGAATGCTCGTACACAGTTCATCACCTCTTCTGAGAAGTTCAACTAGAATAACCTGCTTGGAGGCGCTTCTGCACCAAATCCATGCTTGGCAATGGTGCAAGCAGTAGATAAACCTCGTGTCCTTACAGAACTGAACTGCCCCATCAGCTGTATGGCTCCCTGAAAACTAGACTCTGCCATGTGAGCTGAAGGGAGGTCTTTGCTTCATGCCAGTTTGAGACTTTGCTCTTGCCAGCCTACCTCTGGATGGCAGTACGGTCACTGTGAATGGGTTGGAGCTCCTCCAGCTTTCTCTTAGGAAGTACCTATCTGGCAAACTTGTTTAGTCTTCACTCACACTCGTGGTATAGTTTGTTTTTACCCCCAGATTCTAACGTTTTACATAAGTGAAGCCTCAAGATTGATGGCTCCATGCGCAGATGAAGACCTACAGAAAACTTCCTTTCCAGCTGCAGAGTTTTCAAGGTTTTGTGTCCCTTTCTCCAACCCTGTTGTCAGTTTCAGCAGTTCAACACTGAGGGGCTGCTTTTTTTTTGAGTTGCGTGTTATTCTTCCAGTACCTGACCTGAATGCTCCCCAAAAGTTGAGGAAATAGGAACTTCTGTCACACAGAGTAGCTATACTCAGTTATAATTACTCACAGTTTCTCTCTTTCAGTAAGACTTAAGCTCTAACATTTTACATACTTTCACATTATATGAAGATACTCAGGGTTGGTAGTAAGTTTTCTTCAACTACAAGGATCCTGGAGGCACATTAGTCATAGTGAAAAATTTCAGAGCACATACTCTTCTCCCCTGCTGCCATGAGTTGCCAAAAGGAATTGTCTGGCAAATTTGCCTCAAGTTTAATCCAAGTTTTTCCTCTGTCTTCAGAACGTATCTGGTACTTTCTCTTTCTTGCAAAGAAATGTTACAAGCCAAACCAATGGGATTTGAAGCAGTACAGGGAGCAAAATAGAACTTTGCCATGAAATTCTATAATTGTCATGCTCATAGTTAAAATGGGATTGTTCACTAAGTAATACCTATGCAGATTGTAGTTCCTTGTTAAGTGTCCTGTCAGTGTAAATGTACATGCAGAGCAGGCATATTAAGCAGAGTCAGACTTTATTACTGTTGTATCTGTGACACCGACTGCGAGACTAAAAGGCACTCTGCTGTGCATTGTCATCAGCAATGTTACAGACTGTGCTCCACTTTCCAGGCTGCCTTTGCAATCTCATTGCCTTAAATGAAGTGCTAAATGACACTTGCAGAACCCTAGTGAAGGCAATAGGATTAGAATAGGTGTTACTAAGGTCATAATTTATTAATGATGCTAATGTGGTGTGCGAGGCAGGAGGGAACCTGCTTTGACAGTGAGATTCTAGGCTGATCCTAGGTGATAGAGTTCAGAAGATACCATAACCATGCATGATTGTGCACTCCTGCATTATGCATTTCTCTGTCTAGTAGAACTTCAAATATCACAAACAGAAGAGCTTTCTCTACTTGTCTCTTCAGGAGAAGGTTGCAGTCTAAGCACTCACTTTTCTGTTTGGTTTGGGTTTTTTTCCTCTGCCTACTATGTGTTATGTCATTTTCATCCTTTCCCTCCTGCTTAGTTCTGTGGTTACCTTTGAGCAATTTGCCCCCACTGCTGTGCTCCAACCTCACAAAATCTGGTCATGTAAGTGGTCCCATTGATTCCAGGATGTATACTTAGTGCAGGCTTACATGCTTGAAGGCCCAGTTTATACCCTTCAGCTATAGATAAATGACTATCATATCTTAAACCTGTAATTTAACCACAGCATAAGCAGGGCTTTGTTTTCATGACAGCAGTTCAGTTCCTCTGTTGTGGTAAATTTTAACATATCTGGTTGGGCTTCTTGTAATGCTTTTCAGTATGTTATCATCTTTTCATTAAAGACCCTTAAAGATGTGTACAGGTCACCTAGGAGAAAGAAATGCTATAGAGTAACTGCATGCTGGGGTAAGATGGTGAGAACCTAAGAGGAAGTTTGAATCCCAGTGTGAGTGCTCATTTATGTTGTCACTTCTCAGTTTCATGCATCATCTTTTTGTGGTCTTCCCAAATCGCTTTGATATCATAGGAACTGTGTGTTTAGGTGCTTCTGAAAGGATTACCTTACCTGTGGTGCTGTGAGGGAGAGAGGTGAAAATTAATCATCACTTACCGATTTCTCATCACAGGTATGTGTTCATTCACTCTTTATTCTCTCCTGATGTCTCTAAAACCAGAATAAATACAGTGGAAGTCTGTGGCTGGAAGATTCCTTCAGAAAACAAGCCTGGTTATTTGATCAATTGTTTGTACTATTGGATAGTGCTGGAATTGGGCTGAGGAGTAAAGTAGAGTTATGAACCTTTCTCTGAGTAAAGGATTGTGCATGTGGCCATGTGAGACTAAGATCATAAAGGCTTTAAACCACTAGATAAGGCAGATTTTGATGTGATAAAGTCCAGGGACTTGCTACTTAAGCGTGCAATTCATGTTAATGCACCCCGATCCCTGGTAAGTTGCTGATTAATCTAAGTGGGTTATAGCATAGCCCCTCAGTAGCTTTTCTTTAACTGATCCATGGAACAAAATTCAATGTTTCTTTGCATTTAATATATGATCCTAACAAACTGAAAAGCAGTTGAGCTTTTTTTTATCATTGTGGATTTAGATTTTTCTGCTTGTTTTATTAACTGCTGTTCCATACAATACTTGGTCTTAGAAGATAATGAAAGTGATATTCTGTGCTTAATCCTCATAGTCCTCTAAACCAGGCATTTTTAAAAATTCTTCCTTGAAGTGTATTCCCTTCAGAATTCAAGGCTTGTGAGTTTCTAGGCTTCCCCCATGAAGAGCTAGGTTTGAGCCCAACAAATTTGGTTGTCTGTGTTAGGATCCGAAGCAGAGAGATGTGCAGAAGAGGGATGTCTGGGAACTGCTGGTAGAACTGTACAAATAGTATTACTTATGTAGAGGTTACAGTTTCCTTTTTCTGCTAGAGTTTTGCATGCTTCATAGGGAGATCTGTGTGCTACACAACCGATCCTGTGTCCTAGCTAAGTATTTAGTCTGAGAATATTTAATGCTTTTGCTATTTTGACTGCAAAGGTGAATTAATTCTTTGTGCGAGAGATTTGATCCTCTGTATGAGCTGTTGGTCATCTTTTACTAACAATTCCATCCATAGGCATGTGGGTGCATTACTTCACATTCTCTTTGAAACAAGCAAATACTTTGTGACAGTCATTTAAGTGGCGTTATTGTGCTCCCTGCAAATATGCCCTACTTGTGAGCACAAAAATGGTAGCACGTTCTTATGGAAAAAGAGCTTTTTCCCAAACCATTGTGGCTGCTATTTCAGTAATGGGATATCAAACAGGCAAAATTGTATGTGTTGTCAATGGCTACAATATAATTTCATTGACTTACAATGTTTAAAGTGAAGGCATGATGGTAAGCTTATATAAGGTGTCACATTGAAGTAATTGCCCACCAACTTGATTTTTATGGCCAAAGAGAACATTTTAATACCCACACAAATTCTGAGGACACTCTAGCCTGCATCAAAATAGAGATCAAAGGATGTGATTAAGCATTTGGATACTATAGTGCTGAGAAATAAATAACCCAAGTAATGAACGGATTAATTAAATGTGGGTAAAAGTAAATGGGAAAGTTGATTTTTAAATCTAGGAATAAGAATTCTGTCTAAAACGCAAACAAGCAGAAAAGGGGAAGGTTTATGTCTCTGGTTCTACTCATCCTAAATGTAGCCAGGTTTATTTCTTTGGTGTTTGCCTAAGTCTCTTTGCTTATTA
Source organism: Nestor notabilis (assembly GCF_000696875.1). NCBI lineage: Eukaryota > Metazoa > Chordata > Aves > Psittaciformes > Psittacidae > Nestor > Nestor notabilis. The sequence goes on along the minus strand of NW_009917690.1, from coordinate 260,753 downwards.
TGCTTTGCTTATTATTGCTTTCATTAGGTCATGATTTCTGTTCCTCATTCTTGAGGCTAATGTGTGAGGTTGGAGCTGGATGTTAAAGGAGCCTGTGTTTGGCTCCTGAGGAAGCACATGAGCTCATTCCCATCAGGCCTGTGAGCTGAGCAGAGCTGTATGGATGGGTGAGAACAGAGCTCAAGGAAGCATCACAGGCATGTGGATGCTCCACTGATTTTCCTGAGTTGTCAGTGTGGATTGTTGTGCTGGGGCTGGCTGGAGCTAACTTGCCTCGCAGCAGCCGGTGTGGTGCTGTGGTTTGGGTTTGTGACTGAACCCGTGCTGCTCACACACCGGTGTGTTGGCTCTCACAGAGCGGTGCAAAGCTGGGAGAGGACATAGCCAGGACAGCTGACCCCAGCTCACCAAGGGGATGTGCCACACCATGTGGTGTAGTGTTCAGCATTAGAACCTGGGGGAAAGGAGGAGGAAGTGGGAATCTGTGGTCATGGTGTTTGTCTTCACACATAGCTGTTAGGCATACTTAAGGCCCTGCTGCCCTTGAATTGGCTGGACATTGCCTGCACATGCATCTTGTCCCTCCCCCATCAAACTGTTCTTTGTACTGATCCACAAGGCTTCTTCCTTCTGTTTTCTCTCCATCCTGTGGGAGAGGTGGGGTAAGTGATCAGCTTGTGTGAGTGTTTGGCTGCTCGCTGGGGTCAATTCACTGCAACAGTGTGAATCTTCAGGAAGGAGCAACTGCTGTAACCACTTAAACCAGGGATAAACATGCTGGAAGGAAAATCTCAGTAGGTTAAGGACTAAGAGCCACCCACTGAGATCTTTAAGGAGAGTTGTCTTGAATGTCATGTTAATAAACTGCTTGGAAAGGGAATATTACTGAGGAAATGGCAGTAGTGGCTATGGAAGTAAAGGAGGAGGAACAAGGATAGGGCCTGCCAGAAACAGAGATGAGCTGTACTCCACTTCTGTTTAACAGCTCTTTACTTTCCTAACTTCTTTCTCTATAATGAAGATTTCCTAACTCTTCTTGAGCTCTTCAGGCTAGGAAGGATGGGGAGGGCACACATTGTACCAGAGTGAGTAGCAAGAGGGCAAGGAAAAAGCATCTGTTGCTCCTAGAAGACTCTCTGGAGTTGCCCAGTGTTGGGTTTCCCAGGCACAGTCAAGACCTTCAGTAGCTCTACGGAATGGATCGAAAGTGCCACCAGGTTAAGAAATAGGAGAGATGGAATTTTGTTGATAAATTGGTTAAATATGCACAGACTATTTGCCCATCACATGGGAAAATGGATATCTGTAAATATTGGAAGCAGGTAAAGCATCCAATGAGTAGTTGAACAAAAGGATTAAACAGAAGTAAGGGGATAAAATTAAGAACAGGCCACTTAAATACAGTGAAAAGTGTCCTAACAGAAAATATCATGAAAATTTGATAAGTACTGTTTAATGAAAGTGAGTTTTCATGAAACTCTAAGTTAGGTATTATTAAACCCTAGAAAAGCATAGATCAAGGAAGAGTTGAGTAGAGGCTCTGCAGGGATAGGAAAGATTACTTTGTACATTTTCACAGGAACACTTAAAAGTAATATTAATTTGAAAAACTCATGTTCACGCCTTACATGTATTAATTGACTTTGAAAGATAACCAAGTTTGAAAGCAATTTGAGCCCAGTAATGCTGAGATGGTTTATATTGACCTACACTGTTTTGAAACAACTAAATTACATTTAGGGTTACCTACTGAAGTGTCGTCTTTTACTGATTTCAGTGACAGGATGATCAGGGCCCTTGCATAGACCTCGGTGATATATTTTTTTCATGCTGGGAATTGAGTATGTGTTTGTCTCTGCAGTAGATGGCAGCAATCCAAATGGCTTTATTGGGAAGCAACCAGGGCTCCTGAAAACTTTGTGTGCACTATACACACACATACATACCTACACATCATATATTTATATATATATGTGTGTGTGTGTATATATATGTATATATGTGATGAATGATACCAGGATCTTTGGAAAGATTTTTCTGCTGTGGAAGCAGAAGGGAATCAGCAGCATTTGTGACTGTGCTTTCCAAGCAGAGCAGCGAGTTACCCTTTAAGGGTTAAACTGAGCAGCCCAGAGGTGTTGGCCAGTTTGCAAATCTCGGGCACAAGCAACAAGGTGTTACTGTAGCTACATGTTTTGTTTTTGTCTCTGATCAGGTTTTCGGCCTTAGAATGTTTAGAAGGAGTTTCCTTAAGAAACAATAGGGAGCCAATGGCAAATCATTGTATGGCAAATTCTTTTGTTAAAAACCCAACAACCCCCCTCAAAAAAACCCAAGCCAAAACACGAACCCAAACCAAAGAGTATCTAATAAAGAGTAGAATTGTCCATATAGGACAATACTAGCAGATCTGAGGAATGCTTCATTCATTGTTTATTGATAATCCAGTTACTTTAAGTGCTGCTAAAATGATCAGTAAGTGTCGTACTGTTTTCCTATTGTAAGCCATTTAACAGGAAAGCTGCTGTTACCAATGGCCACTTCAATTCAGAGCAGTGTATGTCCAGCACATAATACTGTTACTGTGTGCGGTATGTGACATGCTATCCTAGCATCATGGATGAAACATGTAAGTTTTTAAGTGTACTTGCAACTTCCAGCAGATTAAAGTGCAAGATGGTGAAGCACCCTTTGGGCCTCAAGTTCCTAAAGAAAACCAAATCCTTATGCAAACTGTATTAGAAGTGTGATAGTTAAAAGCATGTTGAAAGTGGAATACATTTAATTAGGAATAAATACATTATGACCTACTATGTGGAAAGAAAGATGTGATACCCAGGTGTTGATGAAGACCTGGTATGAAGAAGAGTAACCCTGAAGATGTTCTGTGATGATTAAAAAAACCCCAATTGTACTCATTTATCAATGGAATATATAAAAAGCTGAACACTGATCTGCAGTATTTGTAACATTGAGTATACTTAACAGTTACAACAGCAGGTTTTGCTGTCAGATGATCTCAGCACAGGAGAACTATTTGGAAAACTATTTGTGATTCTTACTCTTAACCTGGGAGCTGCCCATCTTATGGCACATATATCTCCTAGTATCTGGCGGAAGAAAACATTTTAGTCTGTGAGCCTCAGTTCAGGTGAAGCTTTCAATTTCTTCAATAGATGAGCATTACTGATATGTTATTCAATCTATACAGTAGATAAAAGGAAATCTGAGGGGCCCACCCTAAAATGCATGTTGTGAGAGAAGTTGTGTCCTATACTTGTCACTAGGATTCAAGTATGCTGTGTTAAAGTAAGGACATTGAAGAGCACCCATAAGAGCTGTCTTGTTAATCACATGACATATAAAACCAAGGCTGAGCTGCCCTAAGTTTGGGTTTGTGCATTGGAAGCCTTTGGTTGTTTTTAGTAAGAAGAATTCAAGGCAGATCTTCTCACTTGCTTCAAGCTGACAAAGAACACTTTGATATTGAAATGAAGATTATCCAGCAGTTTCTGATTCTGCTATTCTAGTGAAATTGTGACTTGCCTCATGGGTTTCTTTGGGTTTTTGTTTAAGTATTTTATTTATAAGTGATTTTGAAAGGTTCACAGAAAATACATAACCACTTTCTAAAGTGGTCTAGGTTGTGACTGTGTAAGGTATTATAGTTTGTAACTGCTTATAAAAGTGGCATTCAAACCAAGAGTTGGATGTAAGTCCAATTAAATTAGAACTACTTTAAACATCTTCACCAAAAAACCTTTTCACTAGGAAAAGCTTGCTTCATTGCACTTAAACTGCTATGTGCCTGTTTCAACACACTCTCAAGGTCTTAGTTACTTTGTGTCTTAGGAATCCAAACCAAAATGACTTTCCTGATAGACCCAAATCCCTGGCTGGCTGCTGACAGATCTTGATCTGGGTTTTCCCAGACCAAATGGAAGTGATAGAATTAACTGCTGAGCTCCATTACTGTTTAACCCATGCTCTGATTTTCGAAAAACCAAGTTAATGGTTTCTTTGGTTTTTGCAAATCATGACATGTTATGTAAAATCAAGTTTTTGTTTAACTAAGAAGAGGAAAGCCTCTTTCAGTTGCTGTGAGTCCCTTCTGTGCTGCCTGGTCAAGTTTCTCTTACATGATCAACATCCAAAAGTAATTATAAGCTGGGTTTTGGTGTGGTTCTGGATGTGCTGGTTTCTAAAAGCAATTTTAGCTGAATTCTGGCTTTGATACTTTTTCCCCCAAGGTATCTTCTGGCGTGAGCATGGTAGATAAAGCCTAACAACTGAATACAGGGAAACTGTATATAATACCATATTCTGGTTAGGCCAAATTAATACCATTGAATGCCTTGTGGTGGAAATCCTCATGAGGCATCTTTCACCTAGGAAAGATTGAGAGTATTCCATTGAGTATTTGATTGCATTTCTTGGTTCCAAAGAGGCTGTTTATGGCCTGTTCTTCCTCATGAAGATCTGAAGGATTATGTTGATAATAGGATGCTGTAAGTTCCAGAAGGATCTTTTAACATAGGTAGCAATATTGTCTGGAAAGAGAAGCCTTGTGCTTAAGGTACCTTCAAAATAGAAATTGAGCAAATAGTCATTAAAAAAAAAGGAGGGGGGGAGTTATGGAACTGGCAAGTTCTTAAAGATTTGGTATCAGTTGCAATGATTTGGTGAACAGGATTGTGTCTCCTTTAGCTGGTCAGTGTGGAGAATAAAACAACCCAATGTGAAATCATTTTTGGAGTAAGAAGTTTTTGGGTTGATAACAAAGATCCTTTAGACACCTCCAACATGTTCATTACACTAGGGTAGAATGGCATTTTTTTCCCCCCTAAGAGTGGTGAATAGCATTATAAAGATGTTTGGGGTTTTGGTTGTGGTTTGTTTTGGGTTTGTTTTTTTTTTTTCAATGGAAGACATTGTCTTCCTTTTTGTAATGGAATTTTTTCAACTTTCCTGGTAAGTTGGCCCCACAGTATACTAATTTTAAATAATCCTAGTTATTCTTACAGGCTTATAGTCTTCTAGATGGTTTCTTATGTTTGACATAGCTCCCTGCAGAATAAAACTGACAGAGCAGTGGGAATCATCCAGTACTCCTATGAAGAAAATGCGTCAAAGTCCTACTCCTGATAGGAATCATCTTCTCATTTCAGATTTAATTGCTCTCCTATGTCATCTCTGGTCTCTTTGGGAGACCAGATGGCAGAAGAGTAGGACATCTCAAGTGGCTGATCCCATTTAATAATTCCACAAAATGAGTGGAAAATTCTCTTGAAGCCTTATTCTACAATGTTGGCCCCAGTCAAAAAGTGTTCCTACCAGTTCCACCTTTGTCCTGTCATGACGTATAGGGCCTGATCTTCTGGCTTCTCAACACTGGGATTGGCTTTTGTGTGGCAGCATAGTAGCTTCAGTGGCCCTCGACCTCTGTATGCATCCAAACTTCTGCTGCATGCCCATTGACGAGCAAACTCCTGTCCAGTAAGCCACACTGTCATTTAAATGGAGAATCATTATAATCAGGCCAAGGCCAAATTACAACTCTTGTTGTTCTAATAAATAAATTTGATAAAGTTTCACCCTGTACATGGTAGAAAACTCCAAAGATAAAATGGATTGCGAGAAGAGCAGAATGATTCTTACCCATGATTGTATCAGAATCATTAAAGTCAACTCCAATAGCGTTCGGAGTATAGCTTCTGTGCTGTGTGTACTCTAGCATTAGTGATCCCCAAGTGTCATGCAGACTGGGGAAAACACAAACTCTGGATTCACACATGCAAGTCTCTTTTCCAGCCAGTTCCAGAAAAGCCATTTCTGGACCAGAGATGCAGCAGTCTCGTACAACAATAGAGTTCCTCACTTTTTCTATGGTGAAACCAACATCTTTTGTCTCTTTCCTGTTTGAAGCATGCAGTGTGACTGCTGGGGGTACATTTAGAGCAATAAACCCATGCTGATTATAAAATAAATGGCAACCTATCTATTTACTGCTGTGCAGCTGCTGTGTGCGCATTCCCAACCTGCACTTCTCAACCTGCAGCCTCTAGTCAGCATGCTGCAGAGCGACCCAACCAGCAAATTGATTGGAACTTCTCTTGTGAACTGTTCAGTTTGCTCGCAATAGGCATAAAGAATATGTGAAACATGTTCATTAGGGAGGAGGGAAGGAAGGATAGAGGGGAGAGATACTTAGTGAGGGGTTTTTATGATTTGAAAGTGCATTCTAGTATGTCAATCTCAAGACACAGTAATTCAAGGATGTTGCCACATAAAGCTTAGTTGGTTTTGTTTAAAAAAAGAAAATGCTTCACTTAACTGTAAGATTCCTAAATAATCCCGGACTGGTTTGGGTTGGAAGGGACCTTAAAGCTCATCTAGTTCTAAGTGGCAGGGACCCCTTCCACTAGAGCAGGTTGCTCCAAGCCCCTGTGTCCAACCTGGCCTTGAACACTGCCAGGGATGGGGCAGCCACAGCTTCTCTGGGCACCCTGTGCCAGCACCTCAGCACCCTCACAGGGAAGAACTTCTTCCTCATGTCTAATCTAAATCTCCCTTCTTATAGCTTAAAGCCCTCTTTAGTGACCCTGCTGAAGTCACTATGTGCCCTTTCAAAAAGTCCCTCTCCAAATTTCTTGCACTATGGGCAGTGACAGTCTCTATAATGTTCCAAATTAAGTTATTTGAAGTTTGGCATTGTTAAGAATATGAGTAGAAGCAGGCACTGGTTAGTTAGCTACGTTAATTTTTTTTTATCCAGAAAACTCTTCCTTTTCACTGCAACCTAGACACTAGATGTGAAGATGAGTATCTGTGGAAAAATACAATGTCCAAAGTCACACTAGTGTTGAGAAAAGGGAGAAGAAAATAACTGTCTTGTCTGCTACAAAGATTTTCATGAGGAGAATAAATACCATTCTATCCGAAGAAAAGTGGAGACTCTTTGGGGTTCATATCGAGTGAGAAGAGCAGGGAATATATCAGCTTTTTTGCTTCAAGAGGAAGAAGAAACAATACTGAAGATCTTAGTAAGTTAAATATGAGTAGTATAGGTAATATAAGTAAATATGTAATGCAGTAAGTAGGGGAACAAGATCAAAGTAGTGAAGGGAGATCAATGATCATACATCAGCAGTCTTGTTTGTTTTGCTTATAGAAACATCTATCTAAGGATGGTGGGTTCAGGCAGCTGTGAAGAAAATGAGAAGATTTTTTCTCTTTAACTTCTCCAGGGAAGTGACAGCCAGCAGGTAGCGATAGTCAGAGCCTAGCAGGGGACAAAAGGCTCAATCCAAGTAGTTTGCATGAACCAAACTACGGATAGACTGGGATGGGAATATCAGTACATTAGTAACAGGGGGTAAAACAATATTTAAAGAAGAAAGAATCAAAGAAAGTTGTCTATAAGAAATTTTTATTTTGTGGGAAAAAAAAAATATACTGGATAACTCTAAAAGCAATAAGATGCAGGAAGAAAGACTTCTTTGTAAGAGGACCAAGGGAGAAGGTAATCCTAAATTTCACTAGTGTTTGACCAGTCTTTTCCCAGTGAAGTCTATTAATTATTCCTCACTCAAAGGCTATAAGTTAAGTTACATCTTAGAACAGCTTTATCCAAGGTTATGGTAGTGTTGTGTCTTGATTAAAAATTGTAAAAAGCTACAGTTTGAGTACTTCTTGGTGTAGTCATTAGAATAATGTATTGAACAATGTAAATTATTTTAGTGATAGTGTTAGAGAGTGTTTACTCTCAAACATATGCATGGTGTACGTTCCGAAGAGAAGTCTGTGTACAATCAGAATCCTAGAGGGGAGGCAGGATTTATTTCATGATTTGAAAAAAATAAATCAGAAAATCAGGTTCCAGTACTTCTAAGCTAGAGAAAGTGAGCACAAAGTAACTTCAAACTAAGGGTGAAATGAAAAGCAAATGAAAGTTTCTTACTTTTTTACCTAATTAAAACTTTTTAAAGTCATTAAGTGCAGACCACTAATGTTTATGGTACTGTAAGTACCTAATTCAGACCAGTGGCTAAATCTGTGCATGAAGCCTTTATAAAGCCCTATGTCACCCGAGTCCTACATTAAGGATAAAAGTAGTTCCTTCTCCCATTTTTAGACTTCTGCCTAGGGTATGTTTCACACAAAATCCATGTAGTTTCCTTTAAAAGCTGTCTTTGATTATTAAATAGTTTTGCTTAGAAACTGCACCTTTACCCTTGCAGTGCAAAGGCAAAGCTTTTAGCATGGCGATAAATGGTCTCCTGTACTTCATACAGTGCTGTAGATAAGGAAGAGGTAAAGGTTTTGGCTTTTAAGAGGGTGTGTAACCAGAACTGTAATTTGCATTTGCAAATCCACATGATCTTGGCTGTTAAATTAAGCCCAACAGCTTGTTTGAAGTCGTATGGGGGTGGTAGAGCTGAGCAGAGGTGTAGCAGGTATTGCAACTGAATTACAGGAGATAAAGCCACCCTTAAGGGAGGCACACAGCAGGGAGGACCACTCGCTGCACAGAACTGTCAGAGAAATCCTCCAGAAAACAGGCAAGTCTGGAAATACTAGTGCTAGCTGGACAAGAAATAGATGACAAGTTATATGAGTATCTGCAAGGGATGGGTGTAAAATTTGTCACTACATGGGTGGTATATACAGCTATATTTTGAGTAAGGAGATTGTAATTCCTTAGTTGTCATATAACTAGAACTTTACTCTTGTGTTTATGCTAGCTGAAATTTTGTAGCATTATACCCTTTTTATGTACACTTGCCTCTTACTCAAAGCATATAAACCCTTTTTGCAAAGTTCATCTGGCTGGTTTTGATGTGTTCTTGGACTTCATTTTTTGTATACAAAAAGCTAAAGCTTTGGTGTGTCTGTCGGTCAATGGGAGATCCTGTGTTACAGTGCAAAGTGTAGTCCGACCTTTCACACCTTCAGGAAGGCACATTCTGGATGACAGGCATCCAGGGCAGGGAGGAGAACAGATCCTGATAGGATTACCTGCAAAAGATGTGCACATCACTCCTTGCCTCCATGCACCTTTCCAGTGCCGAGGGCCCTCTTTGGGCTGGACTTGGTACTTGGGCAGAGGAGGAGAAGGTTGCTGAGCCTGCAGCTGGCATTCCAGCTCCTCCTGAGTTGGTTTTAGGGAGGCCACTGGGAATGACAGGAACAACCCTTCTGGTCAACAAGGGATTTTGCAGACTAGGCCACTTACAGTGTGCTGGAATTAAAATTTATTACACTTAGTGTAAAAACAATAGTTTTTAGTGATGCATAATTTACTGCATGAATGGTCTGATACTTGAGTATGGAAAGCAATTGAAGGCCTGGAGACAACCTGAAGTTGAAAAAATGTCCATTTTTTAAAAGTGTGTTTTTGAAGGTAACAAACCTTCCTTCAACCCATCATTTAAGTGAGTTATTTAGTCTTCATGTAGACTAGAATTTTAGACAGTATCTAATCCATCTGCTTATAGAAAGAGTTGTCGTTCATTCACCACCTGACAGAACTATCCTGGGGTTAACTACAGGTTCTGCTACTGTCTGAGGGAGGGGGCAGCAGCTGATGTTATTTCAGTTTTTATAGTCCTTAGCTCTGTGTTTAATATAGCTTTGCTGTATTAAATTCACTGCTAACAGTCTGCCCAGCCATGTGAGCAACTATATTGATGCTTCCTGTAGTGCAGGACTCGGTGACATCTTTCAGCAAGGAGTTCCACAAGTTTTCACTGCTTACTGTTTGGAAAAGTAGCTTTTACTATTACTAGCTGTATGGCTTTTCCATTTCAGTGGAGGTCCCTTTTCTCCTCAGCTGAGGTAGGGTGAATAGTTCCTGATCTATGTTTTTTCCCTGCTGTTTATTATTTTGTGTACTTTGATCATGCTTGTTTTTACTCACTTTTTTCCCCTGCAAACATTCCCAATCTTTTCGATCTCTTTACCGTTCTTCCCACACATCTTTCTGATGTACCTTCCTTACATGGGCTAACCAGAAATGAACAAAGTACTGCAGATGAGGCCGAATTACTGATGTATGTAACAGGTAAAATCCTGGCCCTGTTGAAGTTGCTGACATCTAAGGGTGGAGGTTTCTCCCAGTGCTGTCACATTTCCTACGTTATTCTTCCTCCCATTTTTCATGTATTCAAAATTTGGCAGCTGAGACTCTCATCTAGCATCCTACCGATTCAGCATCCCCCCTTAAAGTGCTGTTACTCCTCAGATTAGCAGTGTAGCTCTGTGGGCAGGATTACTTCCTTCCCCAAAATACTTTGAGAAGGCTCAAATTTTGTCCCGATTCACGTTTGTTACAGAACCACTCTCGGTGTTAGTTTTGAACAGCTGAAACTGAGAGCAGCAGCTCAGACTTTGGAACAATGCTGCTTGTGTTCACAGTGACCTTTAGCTGGAAAATCTGCTAAAATACATTATTTAGTATATGAAAGCAAAGAAACAATTTTTTTTTTTTTTTTTGCCTCAGTAAATGACTGTCCATAAAGCGACAGGAATAAAAGGCAAAACAAGCCAGAGTTTTTCCCCAGCATCTGCAAAAGGAATCTGTTAAGTTCTGTTTCCTGCCCAGAAACATCTAAGAAATGCTGAGATTGTTGCTGGCTAATAAATACAGTAAATGAAATGTTAATAAATCACCAGCAATTTAGCCTGACAATAACATGGATTGACCACATTGATTAAATTGATTATGTTTCATATATTTACAATATGTAGACAGAAGCCTAATTTATTTTCTGAAGAGTTCAAGGTAGGTATCACTGGTTTAAAGAGGAAAAAAAAAGGCAAAACAATGGAGTAATGTTTGTGGTTGCTATCTGCAATAATCTAATGCTGACAGAGAGCAGTATTTTATTTAGTAATTAACAGTGTAAAGGGGAGAGAAGCTGTCATGTTGGTTCTTAAGCTGGAGAATGTGATGAAAGATGATATCTGCGATCTCATCCTTTCCACTTGTTTAGGATTGTCAGGATGAGAAATGTCAGCATTATGAAAGCTCAGCTCTGCTCTTGATATGATAAAACCCTTCAAAAGCCAGTCTTTCTCTCCCTCTCCCCCCTCCTTTCTCCCTCTCCCTCTTGCACTTGCTTTTTTTTATTTATCCTGTTTTGTTAGATGGCAGAAATATAATTCTTTTCTTTCTTCCTATTATAAGCCACCATTTTTGTTTTATTATATGTTTCACAACCCCTAATGCCCCACTGAAAATTACCTTGTTAAATGACAGTGTTTCAAAGCCATGAATCCTTTCCACCATTCCCTCAGAGGTTTGAAACAGTCAACAGACTGTAAAGAATAAATAATAAAAAAGTATTGATTATTTTGATGACTGTGAGATTCAATTAAGTATTAATTTTGCCCTCCAGTGGACCTATCAAGGTATTCAAAAGGGAGGATTCGGCTCAGCTAAATGCGTGCTGAGTGCTTCAGCCTTAAATAGGGAGAAAATGTGTTTACCTACAGTATTTGAAGAGGAGTGCATTGATGCACAGAGTCCAATATTTAAGTGCTGTGCAAATTAAGCCCTGGTGACAGTGACATTGTTTTTCAGCGATATGAGTATTGACTAAAGAAGTGCATTTGATGACAGCTTAAACTATTTGTATTGATTAACATTTTCATAGATTATCATGTGTCATATCAAATTCACTTTTCAGACATGAATACATTAAAAAACCCATAGGCAAACATCGACCAATGTGAGGACGGGACAGAGGGAACATGCTAACCAACCTACTTGCTTGCTGGTCACCTGTTCTCTGCATAAGAGCCATTTAGGCATGAACTTTGCAATAAATAGCTGCCAGAGAGCGCAACAAGGTCACTTGTTCCTTCCCCCTTTTTTTTTTAGTTTCCTCTTTTTTTTTTTTTCCTTTAAGCTATCATGATATTATGCCTATTAGTTTGCAAACGGAATAATAGAGTGTGCTTGGAAATAATGCCTGACCCCCAAATGTCCTCAGTGAGCAGAAGATAAAACAGATCCAAACCAGCAAGGATACCAAATTTAAATGTATATACATGTCTAATGTTTTACGGGGGAGATTATGTTGCAAACACAAGACTAATTGCAAACTGTATGTGTAAGTATCTTCCCTAATTTTATCTTTTTTAAAAAACATGGTTTCTGTGTGATTTTATTTTTCAAAAGAGAAAGATTGTGTTTGTGTGTGTGCTTATGGACTTCTGGAGTATAGTATCCCAAAGGCAGGAATAGTTAGAAGAAATCTGTCTCTCTCTGTTGAATGTATGTGATGCAATAGCTATTTGCTGCTGTGTATTTTAATAGAATGCTAGAAACTGTGTATTTGATTCTGTTAATGTTGTGCAGCTGAGGATGCCTCTTTAAATCACTGTGGAGCGCTCACAGGGTGCTCCTCTTCCGTGGCATTGGAGCATACAGGAATTTCTTTTCTTACGACGTTAAGGACAGGGTGAGGTGTAAAAAAAACATACACACAAAAAAGCACATCCCATAATTAAAGCTGTGTTGGTTATGTTGCTTTCATAGAAGTTTTTCTCCAAAGCATCCTGAATCTCTCACATGCTAGTTGAGCTTTAATAGGGTGGGGAGTAATGGAAAACTCATTGGATCTGTAATAGCTCTTCACTTGACTGCAGCCAGCAATAACAGCAGGAGCAGCCAGAGATAAGAGAGAGAGAGAGAGAGAGTGTGAGTGTGTGTGTGTGTGAGAGGGAGGGAGTGGAACAGAGACTATACGCACACCAAAGCTGCCACTTTTTTTTTTTCCCCTCACTTTTTTTTTTTCTCCCCCATCCTAGGATCCAATGATAGCTGGACAAGTCAGTAAGCCCTTGCTGTCACTGCAGAGTGAAATGAATGCAGAGTTGAGAGGTGAGGACAAGGCAGCTACTTCAGACAACGAGCTGAATGAGCCCCTGCTTGCGCCTGTGGAATCAAATGACAGCGAGGACACTCCCAGCAAGCTCTTCGGTAAGTCTGTCTAGGTATTTCATTTCACTGCTACCATGTTGTCCGGAAGAGCAATCTCCCCCTGCTCTTCTCCCCCTCCTTTCTTTCCTTGTTCGCTCAATTTTGTTCTAAGTACGAAGGAGTAGCTTGGAGCGTGCAGGCATGCAGCCCTCTGCTCCCATTGCAACTGGCTATGAGAATGACAGTGTCAGTCCTGAAAACTTTTGTCAACAATGAACTTATTTTATACAAGTTGCAGACATTTTAGGTTTGCTTTTGCATGTAGAAAAAACCCCAACAAACTGGGGGTGGGGGGAGTGTAATTTTCTTGGAGTAGTTCATTAACATTTATTGGGTCAGGTGCTGGTGTGTCTCATGCTACCACCTTGTTCTAAGGCTGGATTAAAGTGCGAAGTTACCATTTTATATGGTAAAGATAAAGCTGGCTGAAGGGAGCTGAAACATTCCTGTAGAAAACACTCTGTACTGAGTAAACAAAGGCTAAGAAGGGTACTGCACATGGAGCTAATGTTTTTGGAATTTAAATTAGAAATGAAATATTTCCCCTGAAGCCTCTGCAAAGAGAAATTACCTTTTGGATCTTACTTTATTTTTTAGTAGTCTAAATTGTACCAAAGAAGTGTAACCTTTCCGAATCAAAACGAAAGCAGTGAGAGTGGCACTCCAACACAGACATCTGTCATTCAAACGGATGACACCCTGTAAGCCAACTCAAGCAACTCTGATCTCTAATCAGAAAAGGGAGCAGGGCTGTTGAGGCGCGTGCTTGAGTGATAGATGTTGATAGATGCCTGAGCTGGAGCAGCACTGTATGGTACACAGGGATATTTTGGGTTTGGAGGGACTGCTCTCCTGGAGGAAGTTCCTTTTAATTATTTCCAATTGTGACTTGAGATAAACCTTAATAGAAACAGAGCATTTCCTTATTTTACATGATCCTCTAGGTGGAAGTTTAAGGGAAAATGATCTTGTTTAAAGGGAATGCAGCTTTGAGAGACAGAGGGTGAGAGCCCATTTTCTGAGATTCAAGTTTTAATTTTATAGTCTGTAAGGAAACTGTGTTTAGATTTCAGTGTTCCAGCTCAGGAAGAGCTGCAAGATCTTTTCTAAACAAAAGAATACATGCAATTTTCTTTTAAAATGTTTAAGAGCATATTCTTACTGAAAGATATGGCACAAAATATTCTACTGAACAACTTCACTAAAGATATGGGAAAATGATAATTTAAAAATCCTAAAACTTAATTTCTGGATTACAGTCATGACCATTACTGAATATCGCATCTATTTTTAAGCACGCTCTTAGTAATCTTTGTTTCCATGGGAAGCATAATTTCCATTAGCAGTTTGAATGTTCAGAAAATATAGAATAATTATTTTAGTCTATTTCATCCAGCAAAGAATTGTAATGTCTAAAATTCAGAGGGCTATTAGTTGTCTGGAGTAGTACAAATATCCTCAGCTGTGGTTTTATGTATTTAATTTGCTCAAATATTCAGGGTGCATCTGTTAAATATAGCAAGGCATGTACAAAACGAAAGCCAGACTTTTTAATCTGAGGGCAGTGAAATATCTGTCTGTTTTTAGGTCGGGCAAGTCTTGTAATAAAAGGAAGGATATTTTTTGAGCCATTGTCAGTTGGATGCTCCTCGGTGATAGCGAAATATATACAGACACTTTTCATTAGAGTTGCCGTGTGGGGTACAGAAATGATGGGCAACAATATCTTGTCTCCTTCTGAACTGCAAATGTAATTTATGTCCCTAAAAGCACTGATGGAAAAGCCACAAATTAATCTATTGTGTTGTTTCTGTTGGTGGGGGTAAGAGGTTTCCTTGTCTGATTCTTATACTGCTAAAAAGAGGTTCCCAAGTAGGGGAACAAAAGTAGGTGAAATAGTTCAACTGTGCCTCAGCATGAACTTACCTACCATTTATCGAGGTTCTGTTACAATTATGATGGATGCTACAGATCTTTGAGCAGTGGCCCTTGTCAGTTAAATTTGGTAACTTTGAGAACATAAAGAAAAGGCAGTGGGGCTGTTTTGGTATGTCTGAGGATCAACCTGAGCAAATTTAAAATCAAGATGATCAGCCTTTATGTCACAGATGCATCCCTTAAGGTAGATTTGCAGTAAACATTGAAAATAATTAAGTATAGTTTTGTTCATAGCTTTGATACTTAAATATGGAGCATTATTCTGTAGCTATTTCTCTTTATCATATTACTCATAGGATTAAACAGGAATGCATACTT
This sequence comes from Nestor notabilis, assembly GCF_000696875.1. Taxonomy (NCBI): domain Eukaryota; kingdom Metazoa; phylum Chordata; class Aves; order Psittaciformes; family Psittacidae; genus Nestor; species Nestor notabilis. Next base: position 245,509 of record NW_009917690.1, on the reverse strand, counting down.
GGGACTTTTGCAGCCTCTGAGATGAAATTATTTGGGGACTTACTGATGTGGTGGCACAGATTAACTATTTTCTCCTCCAACTTTCTTTCATTTGATCAGAGATAATACTTTTCCTTTTACCATGTAACATTTAATACGTGTTGTGTGAAAATTAGGCCAAAATCTGTTTAGCAGGAGATGGTGGAGCATTTTTTGGAGTCAAGGGGAGGAGGCAGGTCCACAGAGAACTAAGTTTTTTCTACGCTGCTGCTTTCATGTGTTTTGAAGAAATTGTGAAAATGATGCCCTGATTTAGCTGGGATGAAGGACCAGCGTTTGAGTGTCTTGTTGATGTTAGCAGTATTTCACCAGTCTTATTTTCATATAGATGAACAGAGTTGAATGATTATGCAAAGAGCTTTCTTCTTTCTCACTGGACACATTCTGCTTAGCTTGTCTTGATGGATGGGTTTATTTCTGTAAGGACCTGCGTTGCTCACATCTACCTTTTCCTAAAATCCACCTCCTTTTTCTCCAGGTCCCTTGGTTTGGTATTTCACTACGTACCATAGAAACACTGGGTATTTATTTTCTGTTTTGGTAGCAGATAGCACAATAAATCATAAAAATGGCACCTTTTCAAGAGCAGTTGCTGCTGCAGGTCAGGAAGGGGCAGGAGTACAATTAATTGTACTTATTTTTGACTTGAGAAGATACACAGTAAACTTTGTGTTTCTCTTCTGGGTGCTTTGCTGTCAGTGACAAAGCAGGTGGAAGATGCAGCTCCTTGGATCTCAGAAATACCAGCACAAGCTGTGTAAGTTCCTGATAATCTGAAACACCCCTTTAAACTGGTGCACAAGTATCTGGGAAAAGGCACTTTGTCACTCCAGTGTAGTTGTTACCTGTGAATAATGGAAGGAGCAGCTGTGGTTAGAGGGGTTGTACCTCCTTGTTGTTTGCCTCCTTGCTATCTCCTGGTGGCGGTGTTTGGTTTGGGTTTTTATAAAGAAAAAGCTGTCCTGTAGCCTGAGGGTTTGCATCTGTAATCCTCCACTGGTGCATTTCTGCCAGTGGACGCGTGGAATCTGCGTACAAAAGACTTTTCACACTGAAATAATGTAAAACAAGGGAATAAAAAGCATGGTGAAAAATGGTTTGTGAAGTGCAAAATGTTGGTAAAGGACTATTCTGAAGCACACTAGCTCTGAAGTCCTGTTTTGAAGTGTGGAGATAGCACAGCTGCAGTGTTTCAGTTAAAGAAATCCCAGGTTTGCTGGGCAGAATATGAGGCCAAGGTGTTTTGCAAGAGGTCTTGTAGCTAATTGTGAAGCAGAATCTCTGATTTTAATTATATGATGTGCTTAAACAGAGAAACTGAGTCTGGTAGTTGACATTCCTGGTAGTGTCACTTTCAGATGAACTTCTCTTACTCTGCAATATGCTTCAAAGTAGTAACCCAGGCTCTTACAGAGTAAAATTGGTGTTTGTTAATGCTAAGTAGTAGGTTCACTTAAATGAACACATTGGGATCTGATATGAAGTTAATGAATCCAAGTTGCCATTTTATATGGTATCTTTAAACAAGTTTAGAAGAAGTTATGAAGTGTTTGCCTGAAAAAATCTAGTAATAACCCCAACCCCCGCCTTCACATTTAACTCTGTAATACTGTAGCTGTTGGGATTCAAAAGTTGGTGTAGGCACCGTGGGTATGTCTTGCATAAAACTCTCTGTGCTGTAAATGTCCTAGGAAAGAAGTGGCTAGTCCAAGCACCAGAAGCCTCTGTGGACTGAGCCCAGCTTTCTGGAGTTAGATCCAGTCCTTAATTCATCCTTAATTGCAGGTACTTTGTGACATAATTAGCTGGTGGTATAAGGAAAGCTGGGAATGCATTTGCATGGTAAGGTAGTTTTACTGTATTATGAAAAGTTGCTCTTTGAGATTGAGCCCATAGTTCTCTGCACGAAACTTGCTGAAATAAAGCGAGCTGTAAGTATAGAGTGAGTGCAAGACCAAGCCTGTAATTGTGGAGCACAAGTGTTCCTTATTTAATAATTGCAGGACAGCCAGAAATCAACTGCAAATATCTTTGGTGGTTTGGTTTTTGATTTTTTCTAATATAGATATTTATTTATTTTTTTCTGGCAAGGTTTTGTTCCAGTGAAATGAGATCTTAGATTTCCTACACTGGATCTGAAGACTCTGGTTTTATTTGGTTCACTACCAGTTTAGGTTTTTTTGCCTTTCTCATCATCCTGTGTGTGTTTGAAGTCTGGAATGGGGATATGTGAGTTAAACGAATCTGCACACGTTTCCATAAACAAGGGTTTATTTGCAAAGCCCTGCATAGGGATTTTGTTTCCTTTTCCCATATTGTTACCTATGTTTCAGAACTGCATGCATCTTTCTCTATAAGCGTACCCGTGTACGCTGCAGCAGAACAGGGCAGAAGTTGTTCCTAGCTGACTGTGTTGCAGGTAGATCCCTAGTATTTCTCTTTGAGGGATCATACATTATCCTTTTTTATTTTTATTTTTTAAATTGGACTTGCCTTGATTAGAATTTATGGCACTGGAGTCATTTCAGTTACAAAGGATAAAGGACTAAATTGTCTTTTACCTCTTGAGACAGTGGTCTCTGCAGGTCAGAGCAGAGGTCATTGCCAGGTTGCTGTGAGGAAGCTCGCATTATTGTCATTAACAGCATATGTAGCCTGTGGGGGAAAGAAAGGCCTTCAGACCAAGAGCTTTCCTTTCATCAGTGTATTTAAGGCTGATTCTCAGTGTTTTGGTTATATCCTCAAGTTTTAAAGGTCTGTAAGAGCTCTGCCCACCAGGAACACTTTGATAAGGCTTGGTAAATTCAGTGACAAAGCAATGCATGTTTGTTGCTCTTGCTGCATTTTAAAGCTCTAGTGAGCATTTCTGTTCCAATAGGGAAGTTCATGGTCCAAATGATCTCAATATTAAAATCAGAGCCATCTCTTAGAGGCAGCAAACATTTGAAATGTTTAATCTGCATATAAAGATTCGTGTCTGTTCATGGAATCTTATTCAGTAATTTCCACAACGTGGAGGCTTTGTTCTGAGACAGTATCAGTTATCCATGCCATCGTAAGGGGCCGTAGCACTGATCCTGCTACTGCTTGAATGTTTGATGCTTTTATTAGAGCGAGTAATCTGTGGATTAGGAGCACTATTTCATTCCAAAGACTGTGTCAATGAGGAACATTAATGGATGGCATGTTTACAGAACCAGATCATTATACAGGCTTGTAAATCCATTTTCTAAAATGTAGTGGTGTCTTGCTCAAGTAACAAACAAGTTCTGAAAGAATCTGAAGATCTGGCTATGTGATTGAAGGGTATATTTGACATGAGGATTTTTAAAGAAGTGTTTGCAAACAGTTAGGGACTTGAATAACTACTCTGAATAATCTTATTGTCTGCCTTCTTGGCAGAGTTCTTAATGTAGTCAGTGGGGGATGCATTTGTGAATGGGGAATAAATGCCCGTTAAGGCCTAAAAAGATGTTATGACTATTTAAACACAAAGCACAGTGCAATGGTAAGACAGAAAATCCATCCTTGGCTCAGCGTTCCTGCTGTGCCTAGGTATTGCAGGTAGCTCAGGCAGTGGTGGTACCAAGGCTAGCACATATATTCCAACTCAGAGGAGACTGAAGTCTGCCTCCTTTAACCTTTGGTGAAAGCAATATTGGGCTGATGAAGGGCAAATATTGCAGCCCCACTTATGAAGTCCCTTGCTCATATGGAAATAAAGGAGTCTCTTGTGGCTGTCTCTGAACTGTGACAGAGACAGCCTATTTTAAAAAAGGCAAATGAACAACAAAAGCTGTTTTGAATAAGGAGGAAGTTAATTGTGGGGTTTTTTTTTTTTTAAAGACAATTGTTTGTTCTCATGAATTTCTAATTAAGACTTTGCTAAATTCTTTTGAGCTAAGTGTATGTTATGTGTTTCTTAAGTGATTTTTCGGTGTGTGGATACAGAATAGCTAACAGGGAAGGAAAAAAAGAATGAGATCCTAGGATGTAATTGGTTTGACTGAATGACAAATAGTTCATTTTTAATTAGTTAATCTTTCTTCTGCCTGTCTTTGAAGCTATCAAAATAACAACAAACTTGTTTAAGAGCGACGTTAGTGGCTGCCTGTTTCAAAGGGGACTTGCTGGCTACTAGACAGTAAACAGGTAATTTGTGAAAGAACTGTTACTTTCTTTGATTGAGATCCTTGCCAGTTTGTGTTTTGAGATTAATAATAGATCAGACACTTGCACATTAAAAAGGAAGCAAACATGGAAAAGGGAAGGAAGGAGAATTGGGTGTTTCTATTGGACTTCACACAATTAAGCAAGTTCTCCATGGGAATGTGAGGGTGAGGCAGATGGAGGTGAAGTTACATTTGCCCAAACGTGCACATGGCACCACTTAACACCCCTCTTGATTTCCTTATGCTAAACAAAGAGATAGCAAGTGCTTACACCAGGCTGGCCCCCTGTCAGGGGGCAATCTGTGTAAAGTTTCCTGCTGTCAGGTTAATAAATTTTTTAAAAATATCCAAAGGCAGAGGTAGCTGTAGGAAGCTCATAGTAACAGTTGCCATTCTCCTGTGGATCATTTTTCTCTTTAATATCCTATGTAGCGCTTGGTTTTCCTTGTTGTGTTGTCTTCCTGGGTTTTGTTCTTTCTGATGTTTGTGGGTGGTTCTTTGTTTTAATTCTTTTTCCTTGCTAAGCTGCTGCTTCTGTTGCATCTATCACCTGTGGCCCCTTTATTTGGGGAGAGAAGGTCAGGGGATGGGTGAATCAGCTTTGTGGCTTTTTATGCTTTTATTTAATTGCGTATTCAGTGTATTAATTTTTCTTCCTTTAATGGTTTATTTTCTGACTCGTTACATGACTACCACTAGTACTACCACAGTAACACTATTTTGCTAGCTACAGAATCATTTCTGATGAGCTCAGTAGTAGAAGTTACATTAAAATGACAACTAAATGAGGAAATTAACGCTGAACAGGGGCAAAAGCAGAATAAAATTAAATGTGTCATAATTTGTGGGTTTCAACAGGAACATTATTTTGTCATGGAAATGGTTTGATATTTGTTACTGTAAAGTCTCATTTCTCTTTCTCCGCCATATAAAAATCAAAATCAATATCAGTGTGAAACAAAGGAAGATTTGTATTGTGACATGTCCTCTTTTATGTTGTGATACTGCTTTGATGCTCTCGGAAGCAGGACTAAGCCCTTTTACTTTGAAAGCAGAGGTCATCTAGAGAAGAATAGTACCTCATCCCGCCTGGCGAAATAAACCCTGCTGTTCTCAGACACACTGAAATTGGCTTCGTTCTCTAGATATTCCAGGGATATTTACATGTACCAAATCAACCCACACCCCTGCCACTCTGAGAAGTGTTTAACGCTCAACTACTGCTTGTCTATTCCTAAAAGTAGCTTGGATTTCTATTTTTATTTTAGAATATACAAGAAGAGTTGTTGGGCGAGCAGGAGCTTTGTTTTTCTTATCGGTTGTCCTTTCTTTTCAGAAAGGTAAATGATAATCTTGATTGCTGAGGAGTTTGAAATTGTCTTAAGGAAAATGCTATGTATCAGAAAACAGAGCAATCATGGTAGTTGAAGGTGATTACAAAAGTTAAATATACATTCAATACATACTATCTACCAGTGTGACTGGAATATGACATAAATGATTTTATTGCAGTTAAGAAATTTAGAAGTCCTGAAACAACTCTCTGAAGATTCAAATTTGCACAAATAAGAAATAAAGGTTTCCTGAACCTTTATTTGCTGTTTTGATTAGTATTTGTTTTGAACAGTGTTTGCTACAGAAGTGTACCATTGGATTACTTCTTTAAAAAGCAGCATTGAGCTGTTCCCCTCTCTTCTGCTGCTTGTTGGTGTGTGTGCACAGCTGGCAGTGATACAGCTGTGCATGGACAGTTGTTGCTCAGATTTACTCAAATGCATTTTGCCTCTGTTTGTTGAGGTCTGCTTTAGGTTTCCTTGCTTTGGTTGAAGCTTGGTGGTTGGGGGTGAGCTCTTCCTTGGAGAGGATGATCTAAAACCTGTGTTTAATCAAAAAGCCAGAATTGCTTTTCAGTTAATATACCTTAAGGCATACTTTAATATATTGTACAACTAAGTATGTGTAATTATTTCTTGAGATAGCACAGTATTAACTAGAAAAGAAGAAAGATAATTTGAATTCAGTCTAATCTCTTGAGCAAATACAGTATGGTGCAGTATTTGTATTTTCTTTTGCATACAATTAGGATTTATTTGCGTGGTGTAGAGATGTCATGTTAGCTCAGCGATTTGAATAAACATGAGGCTGGAATCTGGCAGGTCTCAGGTGACTATCCATCACGTACATAGGAAGACCATAGGTTTCAACTGGGCGTTTGTCCTGTCACTACTTGTATGCCAGTCCATGGCCTCCACCTCACTGACATGGCCACTTCTTCCCAGCTTCCCATGTTCTGGAGCTAAAATCGGCTAAGCGAACACGCTGACAGGGAGGAGTAACCACTCTATAATTATGCTGCCTTCATATTTAACAAAAGATGAATTATTAAACCAGTCCCAGGGTTACTGAGGGTTTGTTATGCTGTGCAGGTATGCATATATGTATTGCAGAGGCTCTGCGACTTCACCTGTGCTGCTCTGCCATGGGGAAACAGGCAGTGGCAGCGGAAACATCTGACCTGCTGTGGGCACAGAGGGTGTGCTGGTGTTGGAACCTGTGTAAAGCTCCCATAAAGGTGTAGAAGTTCATAGGGCATGTCTCTGGGACAGGTAGGATGGATTATCATGATTAGGCATTCAAAAATAATTAAGGACTATAAATGGTTGTTATTACTGAAACAAAAATCAGCAGTGATTAAAATGGGGGAAGGGATTAGATAGGTGTAGATGAGCTCAAAGGTGACTGTAAATGTACAGGCTGGATACTTCTCCTCCTTTCTTATGCTTCCTTGCCTGAAATCATAAATATTTGGGACTGCAAACCACAAATCTCTCTGAAGGGAAAATAAAATTTACGATTGGAAGAAAGCAAAAAAATGAGAATATTTCAAAAATGTTTTCTATCAATTGAAAATACTCTATTCTCATAAGCACAGTAATTTTAATTATAATACCCAGCAAGAGAAGCATCTGCATAAGTCATTTGAGTTGTGGGTTTTCCCACCCCACTCCCGGTATGAAGAGTGCAAAGGGAACTCTTGTGCCACTCTGTTGCTGGGATTTGATGCATTGCTTTCAGAGTCTCATGATTTTAATGGCGTGGATACAGCACAGTGAACCTTCTCATAACACTTGCTGACAAGAGAAAAAAAATCTTTCAATCAGCTGGTCCTGCTTCCTCTCCCCCAGCCCCCACATCCCTTTGCTTTTATGAGGCAATGAATAAAACCGGGACCAGATGATGCAGAGGTTTACTCAGATGAGATGTCCTGCTCAATGAGCAACTTTGGATTGGTGTGATGCCAGCTCATGACCCTGGCCCTGCAAGGGATTGAGTTTGGGGGCTGAGCCCTTCTCACAGCGCCGTTCTCTTGTTTGTGTGGGATGATGGCTGCTGTATTTTGAATAGCACTTTACATATTTCAGGCTTGCAAGTGGCAGCAGACCCCTGTCATGTGTCACAACACACGGTGCTTCCTCCTAGCACCGGCAATGGGGCTGTACTGGCAGGGAGGTGGAGGGAAGGTTTTGTTCTATACTCTGAAAACTCAGGAGCAAAGCATTCATGCTTTTCAGGAGGAGCAGAATCAGGCCTTTTCTTGCGAAGATTTCTTTTAAGAAATAAAAAGAAATTTAATCTTCAGGCTGTGGTCAGGTTTTTGGCTATTTTTAATAACCCATTCACATGGTTTTGTATTCTCTTCTCTGTGGGTTCCTGTAACTGCTGTATCTGACACCAGGTTAAAACACTTTAAAAAAAAATATAAAAATAGGTTCCCTAAAAGACAGCTTACTGCTGACTGGTTTATTTTGTTTATATCTGATATTTCTTGTGGTATTCAGATGGTTGTAATAGACTAGCACAAGAGCTGCATGTCTTGTCATCTGTACTGTATCAATACGTTTTTATAACGATACAATAACCTGAACCCTGTAACAGTTTATGATCCATTTGAGAATTCTTATGGATTCTTAGAGTGACGGAGACCTGAAAAAAGAACTTGACTGCTTTAGCACAACTGGTGCTGTGACAGGAAAAACTAGCGCGCCTGTGATTTAGTTGCTAAGGAATCATATTGATCTGATTTGTCATTAAACTTTTAAGTTTGGGGGGAAAAGGAAAAAGTCAGCTGGTTGAAGGTGGAAAAAACAGCGATGTGATTGCAAGGGTCTGCACTACAGGTAAACTGTGCTGTACTACTACTGATATTGATTTGTTATGATTAATAAATATGATTTTATGCATTACCTGTGTAGTGTACCTGTAATAGTGGGGTGTTGGGGTTTTTTTTAGAGCAGAAGAAAATTGCTTCTTGCTCTTTATTTTTCATTGACTATTTTTAGTCAATGATAAATAACTTTAACAGCAGCCTGAATGCTGGAGACAGGACTTTAAAACAGAAAGGCAGAAGTAACGAATAACCACACAGTGAACTCCACACACGCAGCCATCTTAACATCTGTAATAGTGCTAATTGCCTACTGCTTCTTAAAATATGCTTCCACATGAGCTCTCAAAACCCATAAAAGCTTGGCATGTAAAGTAAATTGTTTGTCACTCGCTGACGACCTGCCATATTTATTGTCAGGAGAAATGGACATTAGTTGGAAAAGCAGTTGTTAAAGGCCAAACAATTTCTGAAGATGGCAAAGATGTGCAAGGGCTTTCCTTTTCCTAACAATGAGCCACCCCTTCAGACATCAAAAGACAAGATAATAAGACACTTCAAGCACAATTCAAGATTATATTCAACATCTAAAGGCTCATCTCTTGTCAGTTTGCATTTACTCTCCCAGGGATGTGATGCTTCTATCATCATTCTGTCAAGAGGAGTCTGGCAGAAGCGATGAGGGCCCCTCATTTCACACACTTAGTGTTTTTTATCAAATAGCCCACACTCATTCTGATTCAGCCAAAATGGGGGGATAATTTGAAGAAGGTCATGCACAAGTACAAAAATCTTGTGCTGATTTGTGTGATTAGAAGGCATTAAAATTGTTAGTTCTGAGATGTTTTGTCAGTTTATTTGGTAATACACTGTTGAAACATTAAAAATGTTCTTTAAAAAAAAGCAACTTTGCATAAAACAACACACTCTATTATTTAGCAAATATTTTGAGCAGTGCACTATTCCAAATGATATTGTTTTAATATGATCTTAAAATGCGTTCATCTCCCCTTTCTCCTTTGAGTGGGATGTTCAAGAGCTCCAGGGGTGAAATCTTGGACTCATCAGGATTTCATTCACTGGTCATTTCATCCTGGGAAGTTTTGTTTGGGTAACGATTTAGGAGGCTGAATTCAGCATATCAATATAAAAGGAGTAATTTCAGCAGCTTATGTAGATATACCTGAGTACAGACTAAAATAGTACAGCACCAGTAGGGTTACCTAGAGCTGGTATCATTTAAGGTACTTTGCAGGAGATCTGCATGTTTTGTGCCTTATTTATATCCCATTCAGTTTTGTGTGGGCAGCTGGTTGGAGCATCTTCTTCTGGAAACCAAAGTTATGATAATGTGTGCTGCCTGAGGGCATATTTCCAGTTTCTTTCTTCCCCTTTCTATTCTGCAGACATGAACAGCACATTTAATGCCATAATACAAGGTAACTTTGTCAGAGAACGGAGGGGTGGTTATTCTGTGTTTTGGAGACAAGTAAAGGAAGGAAGAGGACATGACTGCCAAAGGAGTTGTTTTGGTGGTTGTTTTCATAGGACATAGGTTAGTGATGAAAGCACTAATTACTAGAGACAGCATTTGAAAAGGAATTGATTAATCCTAGTAAAATTTAGTGTGACAGCATTCTCAAGTAAAACATGACACCTGGGCATCCCAGTAGATTGTTTTGCACACCCCGTGTTCGAAAAGACTGCTGCAAAGGACCAAGAACTGAAGTGGTAATAAGTAAACTGCCTGTCCAGGCATCTGTGCTAAAAATCCTCACTGAAATGGGTGGGCCATAAACTCTATTTATTCTCACATCTGCTGTCTTACAGAATTGAGCGTGGGTCCCCCAAAGATGAGGGAGGCAGAATTTAGCTCTCAGCAATTTCAGCTGCCTAAGTGAAGTCCCGAAAAAGATACTGGATCTGTTTCAAATGTGCAGTCACTTTGCTTGTACAGGCTTCTAGCTTTTCAGGAAAGAAAGTAAGACTGGTGCTTTAGCAAGTTTTTTTTGGCATCTCTATTGGAAGTCATGAATGAAACTTCTGAGGATTTCTTTCATAGTACATGTTATTTTAATGTCAGCTGGATCTTGCCACCTCTTGTCTTGGCATTACACACCTCCTTTTGCTAACAAGGAATATGAGGATCTGACAGGGAGAGGTACAGAAAGGTGGGATGGAGTAAAACTGGTTTCCTCATTTCTGACTACTTTGATTTAAGCAACAAAAATAAAGACTGGATTGTGCTATGAGTGTATTGGAACATGAGACAGGCTCTACTATACAGACTACACATGGACCGTGTAACATGTGGGGGCAGACATCTTCATCTCCCATTGAAACCAATGGGATGTGAGGCTGTTTAACCCCTCTTAAACAGGAGCCACTGCTGAGAGACTCAGCTGGAGCTGCTCTGAATTTTGAATCGGGAATTTATCAGCTCCGATAGGAACAGCTGTGAAGGAATGTACGTTTGGCCTCATAGAAAAAAACCTCTCTGCTCTATGGCTTGACTTTGCACAACACTGAAGAAAAGGTAACCTGCAATCATGGTGAATTCCAAAGGGTTTTGCTGGACAGGAAACTGCAAGGGATTTGGGAAGCTGTGAACAAATTGTCAAAAAGACAGATGGAGTCGCTGACTGACCTGCTGGTAAGATACACTAACAACTTCCACCTCAGTGGTATGGTATTTATACTGCAGTGCAGAGTGACTTCTCAAAGGAATTTGCTCTCCTACGAATGTAAATGCCTTGGTGTATATAATATATCAATGTAGTGTGCAGTATTTCTAGGGAACCTATAAGGAGAAGTGAGTGTGCATTTAAACAGCTGCAGATGTTTAAAGTGCCAGACTGTTATGTCCAGAATAAACAGCATATTTTTGCTATTGCTGAAAAGGTTTTCCTGCTTTATTCATAAGGCCTATCTATATTCAGATACTGGGCTGCTTTCTGCTGAATTATTCTGGAGAACTTGTGGCTGTTTCCACATCAGTGTGATTCTGTGTGCATCCACTTCTGCTTTGTTCCATGCTGTCCATTGGAAAACTAGCATCCTTTGAGACTGGTTGGGGATTTTTGAGTCTGAGTGGGGATACAGGGAGCTGCTGCTTCTGCAGAATGCATGTTGTCAAAACTTTCAGGAGTGACAAAGATCAAAGGGCAAATATGACCGAAAGGCACCATGAATGTAGTTGTGCAGAATCCATAGTACCACTGGAGAATGTAAGTGGTCTCTCTAAAAGACTTGTATTCTGAACAGGATTTGGTTTCTGATAGGACAGGATTTACTTGCTAAGTTTTTACCAGGTCTGTGGGCTAGTTTAGGCCTGTTTCATTATCACTTCTTTCAGAAGAAGCTTATAGGCTCATATAGACTGGTTGCTATGTGTGTATCACTCTCTCGGGAAATTTGGTCCCGTATATTTATATTCATTGAAGATCTTGGGTCCTGAAATGCTGTAGTGCATGGGGAGGGGAGAGAAGAGTGACTGTCAAGCCACAGGACCCTCAATATAAGTTCAGCAGTGCTTGATTCTGTCTTAGCCTGCTTGTGTGCCTTCCTTACTCAGTCCCTTGGTGCGCTAGGAAGCTTCTTCACCTGTGCTTGGGGATGTTGTCCTGACAGTCCTCTTCTCAAGCATGAATGTGTGGAAAACCACACTAGTAACAAGTACTGTTAAAGGTCTGTAAGTTGTTTTCCATCTGCTCTCAGACCCCAGACTGTGGGAGTTGTAGGGATACATGCAGGGAAGCTAATGGAGATACTCAGCACAGACAAACAAACCAAGCGTCCCCACATTGAGCAACAACTCTGTTTAAAAAGTACTTAAGCTGCAGCTATTGTGCAGTCCATTGGAAGTATTCACAGTTGGATCCAGGAAATGAAAATGAATTCCCATAGATGAAGATAGAGAAGCTACTGTGTTTAAGGCATTATGGATGTGTTTTATCTTTCTACCTATGCTCCTAAAAGCAATAGGGATAGGAGTAGCTTCTGCTAACATAATTATATTGATCTGCTCTGTGCTGCGTGCCCAGCTGCTTTCTGAACTACTGTCTAAGCTGTTCTGGCAAGAATTACCTGGTGCTTTAGAGAGAGCTTCATGCAATTGACAAAGTTCACATGTAAAGTAGTGAGAAGGAGGACTGCAGTTGGTGGGCACAAGTGTAGTGTTTCTAAAGCATAAATATTTTGTTAAATTCAAAATCAAACTGAGAAAGCTGGAGTGGCAAATGTGACATTGGCTGTGCCTTTTCAACGTACACGAAGGCATCTTTCACCCAAAGCCTGCACTAATATGCAAAGAGGCTGGGAGGAGTGTGCACTTATGTAAAGTAAGTGCCTATTAAGCTCTTGCACAATGACACTTTGAGTAATTCTGTATGCTTCTGGGTTAGTGTTAACATGAGTTGCCTGTGCATTGTTTTCCTGGGTAAGTGGAAGTGAATAAGCATGCATAAATTTGTTTCTGAAGATACAATTCAACCTTTTTGTGTTACTATTCAACTGTTTTTCTTTTTAAACTGTGTCTGACTGTGGCATCTCCTCTTAGAAAATTCCTGCCCAACAAACAGCTCATTAAATCATTGATAAGATTCTGTTAAACAAACACTGGATAACACAAGATATCAGTCCCTGACAAGCACGCGCACACACACACACACGAAGTTGCACTTACCCAGCTTTGCCAATGTTTTGTGGGTTTTCTTTTGAAGTGGAGCTGTCGTTCAGGCCTAGTAGAATTATTGAAATTATTGAACAAGCTACTAAATAAATAATGAAACCCATAGCTATGCAAGAGCACTTTTGCATTTTTTAAGATCATTACTGTACATATTAAGTGTATCTCATTCTTTCCCCTAACAAGTTTCACCAGCTCTTTCCTCAGAGGCAGGAACACAGAGTAGCAAACTTAAAAAAAGCAACAGGAGCTAGTTTTGCAACTCTTTTTGTCATTGCATTCTTTGGTCCTCAAAAGCCAGGCTTTGACACCAGAATTTAAGCTACACATCACTTAAAACTGCAGGTATTGAGCTGCTTGGTTTCACTGATCTCTTAACAACTGAGCGTAGGAGAAGCCATGTGCTGATACCAGGCAGGTACAGTAACACATGTTGCAGGTTGTTCTCTCACTTGTACTTTGCAAATTGTGAATAATTCAGTGAATGTTGGAATTCCTTGGCAGTGTCACATTTCTGCTATGCTTCTGTGTGTGTAGGAAGACAAACCACAGTTTCTGAATTGAAGATGGGAAAGGTGTGTTTTTGGAGATGTCCACGCCATGCTGAATGTGTTCAATGCAGTAGGGTCTGCAGGTTTCAAGCGTGTAATCCAACCCAGAAGTGACTTCAGAAAGCACCCTCCGCTTAAATGTTTTGGAATATATTACAATAAAGTTAGTTAAAACTCAGTAAAAAGAAGCGACACTGGGTACAGCCTCTGAAGGTCTGTGGGAAGTAAGGGCTTAAGGGGTAGCAGCAAGAATTAATCAGACAAAATGAAGCCTCTTTAATAATTAAAACTATTTCTTTGGTTGTATTTTGATTAGAGGGTTCTTCAGGTTCCAAAATGAATTGGAGGGAGACTGGTGAAAGCCTAGAGATGGGCCATCTCTTCGTGCAGCAAAGCTCAGGTGCTGGTATAAACTAAAGGGATGATGGAATTTGTAGCATTTTGAATGTAGATATTGCTCAAGTGTAGGGAGCTGTAGGGAGGAGGGGGCTTTAGTGTTCTTTTGGTTTATTCCTTAATTGCACAATATAGAGGCAGAAGCAGCAAAGACTGTCTTCCAGAAAGACAATTTGGCTTAACTACTTTGTGTGACATAAAATACATAGAATACAGGGGAAGATCTGTTGCAACACTGGCCAGATGCTCAATGGCCTTTCCTAGTCATGTGCTGGGATATTAGTTCTGAAATAATTTTCCAATCTTTCCAGTCCAGTCTGCCTTTTCTTGAAGAGAATTGTCATGTGAGTGCAGGTAAGAGCCAAATCTGTGTGTTTAATGAGAAGTGATAAATGACAGTGGATTCAGATAGAACATATATACATGTGTATTCTTGCTGGAAATTACAACTTATAAATGTAGTGCTTCTAAAACAATCAATAGTCATTTAGGAATGATTTTTTTGTAGGTCATTTTGCTGGACTGCTACTGTCCAAAGAGGGAACTTGTGATGCGCATTAGCTGCTGCCAGTGTTGCATGTTTGAGCAGCAAGTGTGGTGCTTTACATGAACTGTGCTTGTTTTCTATGCTTTATTTTTCTATAATGTAATTTTAGCTGAAAGCATATTAATGCATTTTAAATAAAGCAGAGACCAAAAACCACTATGAAGATATCTCAGTTGTTGTAGCAATAAAATGTTGCATTGATTAAAATATTTAAACAGGATCTTAAGCAATAAAATTAAGCTCAGTAGTGTGAAATGCTAAAAAACTTATGCCTCAATTTGCTTAGTTGCAGTTCATGGAAACTCCTACTCTGGGCTGTGTAATGGGGACATGTGGCCTGTAACTTGATAGAGAGGAGTTTTGCTCTAAGGATGTGATGAACTGTCAAGAGAAATTAAGGGAGGTTTGACTAGGGTGGTGGCAATATGGAATGACTCCAGGAGAATTGTTGTGGTCATCCTACCAGGCCCTGAGCTGGGCACCAAGCAGCACCTTCAGATGCTGGGATTAGAGAGCAAGAGGTGCAGGGAGCTGAATAAAACCCCCACAAGACTTTAGACATAGCTGGGGACTATGTGTCAAGTGAAGCATAATGGCTGTCCAGCTGAAGAAGTATTTACAACCTTTAAAGCCATCCTATTCTTTGGGGTGTGATCCTTCTCTCCCTGGGGAGGATTGGGTCTGGGGAGGATTCCAATAAAAACCTGTGGGGTGGTATTCTTCTCTGTTCACTCATTTACCTACAAAGAGTAGAATTAGCTCCTATTGTTAGAAGGAATAGGCATTTATATTAGTTTATTAAAGATTGTGTCTCTCTGGCTAATTTCTACCTAACTTCATTAAGGTCATTTACACCCAAACTCAGTGTGTGTCAGATGCTGTCTCGGCAGGTTGGGAATGTGTTGGGCCTACTTAACACAGATCTACCCAGGGTGCAAAGCAGGAAAGACTTTACTTTGGGATTATGTTTTTATCTCAAATGCAGCACAGCAATATAAAAACCCATAAACCCATTTATTTTTTATAATCATGTATTGCTGTAAGTCACAGTTTTAGCTGACATTCCCTACTCTTTATTGACCTGTTTTGTGAGATTTTGTAAACTAGCTAATAAACCTTTGCTCTTGGTGCTGTTAAGTTGACTACAATGCATTACATTCACAGCCAAAATGAAAACTAGGGTTTAGATAATTAAAAATTGTTCAAAATGTCTTAACAATAAACACCTTGATATTTGTTCACAAATATACTTTTATGTTGCATCCTACTCAACACAGGACATTTTTTTTTCTGATTCATCTTCAGTGCTCCCTTTTAAAGCACTTATTTCTGAGTTTGGACTTAACTTGTAAGCCTCAAGCAGTGCCAATTGCACTTGGCCATAACTTCTATAGAATCACAGAATGGTTTGTGTTAGAAGGGACAATAAAGCTCATCTAGTTCAATCCCCACTGCCATGGGGATTGACACCTTCCACTGTAACAGGTTGCTCAAAGCCCTGCCCAACCTGGCCTTTTCCTAACATCTAATCTAAATCTCCCCTCTCAGGTTAAAGCCATTCCCGGTTGTCCTGTCACTACATGCCCTTGTCAAAAGTCCCTCTCCAGATTGTAGTTTTCTTGTTTATTGTCTTTGGAGAGACAGATGGCAATTCAGACCCTAGATGTTGGACTTTGTGAGTATTATGATTCTTTTTGTTATCCCAGGCAATCATAGAATAGTTAGGGTTGGAAAGGACCTTCATCATCCAGTTCCAACCCCCCTGCCATGAGCAGGGACACCCCACACCAAACTATGTCGTCCAAGGCTCTGTCCAACCTGGCCTTGAACACCTCCAGGGTTGGAGCATTCACAGCTTCCTTGGGCAACCTATTCCAATGCCTCACCACCCTCACTGTGAAGAACTTCTTCCTTATATCTAACCTAAAGTTCCCCTGTTTAAGTTTAAAGCCATTACCCCTTGTCCTACCACTGCAGTCTCTAAGGAAGAGTCCCTCCCCAGCATCCTTGTAGGCCCCCTTCAGATATTGGAAGGCTGCTATGAGGTCTGCACACAGCTTCTCTTCTCTAGGCTGAACAGCCCCAACTTTCTCAGCCTGTCTTCATACGAGAGGTGCTCCAGCCCTCTTACCATCCCTGTGGCCTCCTCTGGACTTGCTCCAACAGATTCATGTCCTTTTTATGTTGAAGACACCAGAACTGTACACAATACTCCAAGTGAGGTCTCACAGAGCAGAGTAGAGGGGCAGGATCACTTCCTTTGACCTGCTGGTCATGCTTCTTTTGATACAGCCCAGGATACGGTTGGCTTTCTGGGCTGCAAGCGCAATGGTGTGACTGTGCTAATGCTGGGCAATCAAGTGCAGATATTGGTGGAAGGTTCTCTCCATCAACTTGTTGGGTTTCTGTTGTATAACAGTAGCCTCTATTGTGGATGGATGGTCTTGTGCTTAGAACTGTGTTGATGAAGGGAAGCGTTTGTAGAAGAGTAATGGCATGTGATGTCTGTGATGGTGGGAACATGGGTTGGAGCACAAGAGGGGTACAGCTGTTAACGCAGTATCAGGATGACGTTTAGGCTTTCTGCTGGAGCCATTTTGGAGGACTAGACATCCTTTTCCACTTCTGGTGAGCCAGAAGTGGAGTGTGACCCCCACTGATGGAGAAGGGAGTCCAGTGTGTTCTGAAACCAGTTCCAAGGCCTACCCAAGGTGTTCAGACAGGAACAAATGGAAATGGGGCAGATGGGACTAGAGACAAGGTTACAACATAGGAATGAGACCTCGGCTCAGGAGACAAGCTACTTGCAGTGTAGATCCAAGGCTTGTGTAGGAGAGAGGTCTGGAGGCTGGTACAACTGAAATGGCACTTAAGCAAGGGTTGAATGCTCAGGAGTCCCTGGCCCATGGGCAGAGTATGTGGGGTTGAAGTCCTGGCTCAGTGGACTGAGGATGTTATAGCCTGTTGGTGCAGTCATGGCCCTGACACCACTGTTCTCACTGGCAGCTAGAGCTGACTTATGAGGTGTTTCTAACTCTATAATGAGCAACTTAATAGGACCCCTGTAATGAGGCACATGTGGTACTGGCAGGTAAGACACCAGTGGGGCAGGTTTTGTTGCTCTACTTAGACCAGTGGTGTACGTGAAGGTTATTCCATCCGGGGATTATGCTGTTTTCATGATCTGTATGGCCCCAATTTAAGGGAAGATGCTTTGTGAACTTCTCCATGCTGGTTGGTTCTATGAACTTTGATCTGTAGAAGGGCTTTTTTGCCCCCCACAACCTGAGGTGGTGGGGAAAGCCACCTTCTCATATCCTTCTTCTTCAGCGATATGAACCTGTGAAGATTTCACTGTCTGTGTTAGGACCTTTTATATCATGTGTAAGTGAAGACTTCTTAGCCTCTGTAATCAGTAGGTTTGTACTCTGGCCAAACTTTCTAGTAGTTATTTTCAGTTAAAATAAGAATGAACCAAAATTGAATGATGGTCTTTATACTGCCGGTCTTTGGAGGTTTTGTGGAAGGCCCTTCGAGCTTACTTACCTCAGAAGAAAATTTTCAGTATGCAGATTTCAAGTGCAGAGGACCACCTTACCGAGCATCTCAGCTGGTGGTGGCTGTGGAACATCACGCTGCTACTTCTGATCATTTCCTCTGTGTGTTAAACCCAGGTTGTCTTCTATGGCTATTGTCCTTTTAACTAAAGTAGTTAGGAAAACACGTTCCGTTTGTAGCATGCGTGGGTTGATACCGCTATGGTGAGTTAGTGGCGACTGTCAAAGGAATGATTTTTATGCCTGAGGAATATTAATGTGAGGTGCTCATGCATAAAAAAAATAGAAGTTAGTTGCAATTTACATAACACTTCCTGCACCTGCTTGAATGAACTGTTAGATTATTGTACCAGGCTGCCTCAGTTCAAACGCTTCGGCTTCTGCCATTCTCAATGGATTAGTAAAAATAATTGTGTGGTTTGACAGAGGAATTTATATTGCGCTTGAGAGTCTTTGAGCAAACACTAGAGAGTGAAAAATACATTATAGGGCTGGTGAGCCGTGCTGGGGGAAATGTAAACTAAAGCACTGATGTATCTTCAGGAGTTATTTCCTTTATACTACTTGTGAAACACTTCCCATTTAAATCAATTGTGAATAAATAAGATCTGTGGTGTAAAGTGATGAGTGCGATTTATTAAACTGTAACTATCCTGCAATATTTACAGAAGAATGAGGGAAATTATTACATTTTCCAAGGGTGAAGTTAGATATGCTCTCTGAGGACATGCCCAAAAGCCAGCTTCAAACTCAGATGCTTGTGTTCTTAGACTGCACTGTTTCCTTATGCATGTGCTTACATGGTTCTGAAGACTTTGTGATGAGAGAGAAAAGTTGCCTTTATTTATTAAGATGGAGGCAGTTAAGTCTTCTAATGTCCTCAACTACTTATCTCTTTTGGCTTTTTTGTCCTGATCAAGAATGCAATAGTTATTGACACCATAGATGCTGACTGTTAGATTCCCACAGCTGCACTAACTGTAATAGGAGTTGAAACAGAGTTATTATAACCTATGCACCCAAGGGTCATATGGAAGAGGGAACAAAATGAGCTGGTAAGGGCAAAGCACTTAGTGTGCACCAGGTTTCTTCTGTTTAAAAAAAGTGTTGCACAGCTTGGAGGTCAAATCCACATACTCAGAAGACAGTATCAGGGAAAACAGACTTGGTGTTGGAAGTGTGGCTGTAAACTAATTGAGGTTATGCCATGAGTACAAGTATTTACAATTTAAAAAGTTAGCTT
Source organism: Nestor notabilis (assembly GCF_000696875.1). Lineage (NCBI taxonomy): Eukaryota > Metazoa > Chordata > Aves > Psittaciformes > Psittacidae > Nestor > Nestor notabilis. Next base: position 226,152 of record NW_009917690.1, on the reverse strand, counting down.
ATTCTTCCTGAATTTTGTTTGTGTTTACCTGTTACTATGCTCATTCCAAGTCACCCTGGACTGACCACCAGTGTTTTAGATTTTAATAATGTTATCCTTTTCCCATTTCTAGTACATCCCATTTGTAAATGTTGACGCTTTCTTTTAAAAAAGAAAAGAGCTTCAGAATATCTGTGGATATTGGTTTACTTTATACAGTGAGACACACAGGCCTTGAAGACCAGGGAAATGAAGAAAAACTTCTCACCTGTTTCTTGTTTCTGTTAAATTAACATCAGATTTAATTATTCTTATCTGTATCGTCCTTTACAAACAATTCCCCTCGTATTACCTGTGCTCTGCATTTAAACTAGAGTTAAACCACTTTGGGTGGCTCTGAGAGAGACTGCAGGCTTCCTGGAGTGCAGGCAGGACTTGATGTGTCTGCTCTTCTGCAGTAGATTATGATTATTTATTTCTTTATGCTCTTAATGAACTGGGTGCTTTGGAGATATGTGCTAGGAGCAGTCCTGGGTTTATCATCCTCATTCTAGCCATGGTTTTCATCCTTGTTCTGACACTTGCAACCACGTGTGTTCATCACTTAAAGGCAACTCTGTATCATTAATGTAGTTGATAATTTTTTTTTTGTGTGTACTGCAGTAGAAACATGATTTGGCCTATCTTCTAGTAAGGTATTATGGTATCAAGGTATAAGGTAATTCTGAGGCTTTAGTACTGGAGTTGTATGGTTTAAATCTCGCAAAACTTGCCAAAAAACCCGAAGAACCCCAAAACAGCAAGTCAAGGGAGGGGATTCTCGCCTTCTATTCCAGTCTCATGAGACTCCCCCCTGCAGTCCCGTGTTCACCTCTGGGGCCCCCAACGCAAGGGGGATGTGGAGCTGTTTTAGTGAGTCCAGAGGAGGCCATGAAGATGCTGTGAGGGCTGGAGCAGCTCTGCTCTGAAGCCAGGCTGAGAGAGCTGGGCTGGGGCAGCCTGGAGAGGGGAGAGTTGTGTTGTATTGGTCCACAGTACCGATTCTACTGCAATGACAGACCAGCTTCAGGAATAAGAGTAGGTTCTGTTTAGACATGCTTTGTGTGGAACACTTCTCTCATGTCTGAGGAAGATCTTTTGTACCTACTGTTGTCCTTGGTCCAGGGAGCATCTGCAGTTCTCAACCTTGAAGACTGAATGCAGTGATGGGCCAGACCAGCACAGCTCATGAGCTGTAACCCACAAACTTAATAAAATCCACCAAGTATCTCTGCACTATTCTGGAATTCTTTCATGGCAGTGGCGATGGTGCAAAGGTGGTGGGTTTCATTGTGGTTTTCAGAGCAGGGGAGACCATGCTGGTTGTGGTTCTTGGTTCCAGCCAAATCCAGTGGCAGTGTCTGGCCTCTGTCAAGAGCTCAGCTCGTAGAGAGAGCTAGAGGCTAACATTAATATTGCCCAAGATCTTGTGTCTTTGAGAGGTAGTATCTTTTGGCTCCCAGCTCCCCACTCAGCATTAATGCAGTAGAATTGTGGTTCCCTGTAGTGATGGGTTCTGTATCCTGTACACTGATGACCCTTATGGCAGAGTTACAATACACTAAGGGTTAGTCTCTGAGCTCTTTAAGGTTCAAATGAAGCGCCCAGTGTTCTGGGGACTCTCAGCGAATACAGTTCAAGTCCCTGGGATGGATCAGGAGACAAAAATTCCCACTGGTTTTCCATGAAACCTATAGGTATTCAGCCGTGTGCTGCTGGGGCCAGGCCTTGACCACCATAAGCTACAGGACTGTTGTCACTGGCTCAGCTGAAGGAAACTCACTGTGGGTCTTCAAACAGCCTCCTGCTGCAAAGCATGCATGGTCACTGTTTTAATAAATCCCTTCCTGATTCAAGATTAGAGGTTTGGCAGTTTGTAAATTAATTATTAGCTTATGTTGCTTTACAAAAAACCACTTTAATAAAAGTCTCCTCTCTAGCTGCCTTTGCAACAGCTGCGCTTTACCTGCTCATGAGAGCAGTGTTATAAATACATGCAGTGAGACAGAGAAGTGAGATACTATAGCAGTTTTATGGCTATGTAAACAAACCTCCTTTGTCAGGATACAGTCATCTTTAACAGCTGGGAGGTGATGCTTCTAGTGATGGTGATCACCTTCCAGATGATAGTACCTACTTACCCATCTCACAGTAATTTAAAGAGGAGGCACAGCTCATCCATCTTTTTCAAAGAGTTCCAATGAATATTTGACTGTAGGAATTTAGCATTTACCCTTCATGGGTCAGTGGATGGGTTAG
>NW_009917690.1:196262-223844 GCF_000696875.1 Nestor notabilis | reverse complement strand
AGGGAAAGATTATTCTAATAAAGCCTCTTTGCACACAACATACTTTACTAGTATTTCATGTTTCTTTTTTTTTAAACATATAAACCATGGTTTAGACAAAACATCCCCACAGGTTAGGGTTGTAGAGAGCAGATTAGTGGAAATACTTCATTTAAACCCTTTTCTGGGAAGTGGATCTCCAGAACAGGCTAACAGGAAGGCACTTTGATTATTGTTTGGAACCAGCGTTCTAGGAGCATTCACCTTAAACGCAACCATTTTTATATTTCTTATGTTGTTGCCTCCTCATTTAATCCCAGCTTTCATTAATCCATTATTTGTGTACACAGAATTGTTTACCTTGAAATTTGCAAGCCACGCAAGCATGAAGTGAGATCTTTATTTAGCGTTCCTTAGGAAAACGTGCCACTCATAAATTACAGACATTGCATTCCTTTTACCACAGAGTACAACTGTTACAAATTTTCCTGTACGCTGCACACTTGTCTCGCCTGGTTTGCGTCTGCAACACTTGCTCTGCTCAGTAGCTCACAGGTCTAGAAAGTAATTCAGGACAGGGGCTCGAGAACATCATATTTAGTTAAAAGTGGAAGGGCATTTTAGTTGACAGTGTAAATAGGGGTACGACCTTTGCTTATCACATTTCCTTGCTTTCTCTTTACAAAAGTAAGTGTCTTCTTCTCTATGGTAAAGAAACTAATGGAAACACTACATGGTAAAATTCTGGGCTTTTACATCTGAAATACCATGGTATGTACTGAGGGTAGGGGGGTTGTTGCCTTTTAACACTTACTACTAAAACTGCCATGTCTTTAGGAGGATTTGGCCTCCTATTAGTGTGTTGCTCATAATGTATACCAGGCCTGAGCTTCTGTAAAGTACTAGAAAGCAAAAGATCTTAACCTCTCTTAGCCATAAAGCAAACCCCTAATGTGAACAGAGTGGAAAGCAAGGCACTAACATCTACCTGAGGTCTGTGAATCTGCTTAGCCTCAGCTAGGGGATGTGGAATTGGCTCTCTTTGAGATGGATTTTTGAATGTTTGTATTTTGGGGTTGTTTTGTGGTTTTTTTTTTTGGCTCACACTCTTCTTGCTCACCAAACGTGTTCCCCTTGTTCTGTGCCTGTAGTTAAAACCTCAGCATTGCTCTAACAAAACTTGTGGCACTGATCCATGTCAGGGTAAAAAATATCTGTAGTATGCTGCTAAAAACTTAGAGGTAGATGAATTAAATTAGGAGGAAAAAAAAAAGATTTATCATTTATGGTCATATTTAATTCAGCTGGTTTTAAAATTGAACTGAAGTGCCTGATGATTTCTGGCACCTCTGTGGGAGAACAGCAGAGTTCAGACTCCTACTACAGAGCTTGGACTAGGCAGGCTCAGCCAGGGAGAGAGACGTGTTATCTAAGGTAAAACTGGAAGCTCTTTATACAGACAAAGTATAAAGAGCAATTAGCATGCAGCCTCTAATTTTTAACGTGTAAAATGACGTTATTTCACTTGAACCCAGCATGAAGTTCCAGAGACAGTGAGTAGCAGTTGGCTAGCCAGAAATAAGTATAAAGAGGCGTTTAAGAGAGGAATGAATGAGTGAGCTCCCAGATTTGGGCGGTTGCTTTAGTGAACAGAATTAACTTGTGACAGAAAACAGAGAGAAGATGGTGCCTCAAAGAAGGTCTTCCTGAAGGGTTCAAGAATCCAGGGTTCAAATTGCAGCTTCTTCACAGTTTCCACACTTCTTATGACACCAATGGGCACAGCCCAAAAATTTACAGGTATTGAAACATTGCCTTTTAGGCATGGCAAGATTTCAGCTGTTTTTTCAGCAGTGACCTACATCCAGACTATTCGGGCATGAGACCTACGTATTTAAACATCTCCAAAACTGTGGGCCGTGAGATTCTAAAGGTTAACTTTAAATAGCTATGAAACGGGGCACCCTCAAAATAGTTGGGGAGGATCAAAGGAAAAAAGGAGGGACATAAATTAAGGCAAGTTTGATGAGTCTATATGGACTTTCTCCTAAGAGTTTCCAGGTACTTTAGCTCAATGCTAGAGTCTAAGCACTTAAAAAATATACCTTATACTGGCTTTACCTAGGTTCTCTCTGTATAAAGTAGGGAGAATAGCTTGTCCCTGTCTCACAGTGATAAAAACATTAAAAGATTGTGAGATTTTTTCCAGTACTGCACTAATGGGGGCTCTATAAACACCTTAGATAGTGGAAAGGTAAGTTGAAATGGCAAAGCAGAGGTCATGAGCAACTAGAGATGAGATGTAGAAAGGGGCAAAGTTGTGCAAGGCCTGGAAGGCCTGGTAATAACTTTATATACTGTATTATGTCTAGGAGGGAGATTTTCAGCTTTGACTGACCTTTATTTTGAGCTTTTTTCTTCTCTATTTTATTTACAGTTACACGTACTGACATTTGTACAATTTCACATTTGTCAAAGAAGAAATTTGGCAATTTTCTCTTTCAGACTTTGTTTTAAATTGTGTGTGTGTGTACATGTAGGAGATTAGCCTTCTGTTATCTAATATGGAATGCAATTAGTACTTGCAGCAAAGGGACAAGACTCACGCTTATAATGGGTGTAGAGGTACACGTATGTTTGATCTGAGTTCCAAATTTAGCTAAGAATGGCTATGGAACTCTTATAAGAGCTGGAAGGAACTCATACAGCAAGGCTTGCCTAATAATTTCCACTATGGAGCATGTTTTCAGAAACTCATGACTTTATTAAGCTCCAGTCGTAAGTTTTTAAACTTGAAACTTAAGTTTACCATGTCATATGATTGCCTGAGCGTAAGCTTTGCCTGCAACAATAATGATTTGACTGTTTCCTGAACTAACAGCAGAGAAATATGTATTGCCCAGTATTGTTAATTTATTTATGGTTCTTCTCGCATATACTGGAACAAAATTTGGCAGGGGGATGTTCTCTTTCCTTTAGAATCTACTTAAATTTGGCTCTTCTATCATGGAGCAGTCACCTTTTTCACACACAAGCCTTGCTAGTTGCTGGCCGCGAAATTACCGGAGGAGTGTAGCTTGCATCCACCAGTGAGATTCATCTCAGGTGTATAGACTTCAAGCAGGATGACTGCCATTGCTCGTGTGTGATTCTGTGGTGGCTCTGGCACAAAGCCTTGAGTCTGGAGAGCAGCTTTGGTGAGGGATAGGTCGGAGGAAATAAAGCCAGAGAAAATAGCTACAGAAAAGAGGCTGGCCAATAGCAACTGAAGAGAATCGCTTCTTACAGTTCAGAACCTACTTTGGGGAATGAATGATTTCAAAATCCCCTAGAAAAATGCATCTTGCCCACACAGTAGTGACTGGGCTGCCCAGAGGATCCCTGCTGCCTTCTCACTTGACCTGCATATGGAACCAAGAAGTCCCAGTCCCACTGTGGGCCCTTTTTGGAGCCAGGGTGATCCCATCTCCGCTGCCTCCATTTGCTTTTCTGTGTTAGGACATTAAAATCCCACTGTCGCTCACTTCAAGGTTCTGAGTTGGCACCCCTAAGGCCCAGATAAACTTAATATTAGTACATCCTGATTTTTATGTGCTTGATTACACAATCTCATTTTTCTGTTGACCTGGTGTGAGTGAGGATGTGGCTCTTCACTTTGAGCACGTGAAACGCTAAGCATATTTTCATGAGATGTATGAAGGAGGAAAATCGCCTTAGCCCCAGGGTTGTCTGTAAATTTCATCTCCTGTAGTCAGTGGTTGTCTTTAGGAAAGCTTATACTTTGGGTAAACAGATGGCCTGATCCTGCTCCGGCTGGAATAGTGGGATTTTCCATTACCACGATAGATAAAGGGGTCAGGCCTAGAAGCTTCTGAACCAAGAGGCTGAAGAAAATTATCTCTCAGAGCCTTTCATAATTTTAAAGGTGCTCACTGAGTGATTCACTTCTTCCTTGCCTCATTTTGACACTGAGTTATCTGGCTAAAAACCAATCTTGCAAAAGACCCTTTCGAAGCTGATCCTGCCAGAGGGCGACTGCTGCTTTAGCAGCTCAGAGCCCTCTCACACAACGGAGAAGGGTTGTGTATTGAAGATACTTGCCTCTCAACTCCTTGCAGTGGTTCACCTAATATGCCTCATCTTGCAAGTGTGTCAGATCTGTAACTGTCATATAGCAGGTTTCCAGGATTAGCCCCAACTATTGCCCTTTAGAAACAGTTCTTTAGCAATGACAGAAAAATCCTGTATGTGTGAATGTATATATGCACATACTACATGTGTCTATACGTATATAGGTACATCTATTGTACGTATGTAAATGCATATATTATACCCATATAGTACGTGCGTGTATATATACACATATATTACATATATGTATATATACACATATATCTATATATGTCTATATTACATATAGACATATATAATATGTGCGTATATACATACCAGGTACACATATACATCCATATATCCACACCAAGTATGTACAGACTGATTGTCATCTCATGTACATAAGATAGCAAGACAATTTACAAGACAATTAACTGGTTTATGTTTAGCATGGAACTTTTAAAGACTGTGTATGGACTATAAACATATATATATGCATACCTGTACTCATACATACATATGCATGCACACAAATATTCCTGTCATCTACAGTGCATTGAAAAAGCAGCATGTTTTAGTTTATTCTCCTCATGGAACTTGTTAAAAATGTGTGTCAGTGTATCAGTTCCTGTGTTTCAGAAGAGAGCAGCACAGGGACATGCAATCCAAAATTGCTCGGTATTTTTAAGCTGAAATTAGATTCATTGCTTTGATTATTCCGTTGTGGGCCCCAAGTTATATTTTAGTGTCCTTCACCCTTTTCTCCTTTATTATTTATAACCCACACTCTTTGAGCAATGACCAGGACTAATCTGTAACCTTCTGTCCTTCTGCCTGATTCGTTCTCTTTTGAAACACAAAGATTGAAGCAAGTATTCTCAGGCTCTCTGTTAAAATATAGATAGATAGATATTTCTCCCATATGTCTTATACTGAAATAAGACTTAATGGAGGTTTTGCTTTTCTAATTCAGTCTCAGTGGACTTACTTCAAAGGAAAATAGTGAAGAACTGGGAAGTATATATTTGGCATTCATTGTATTCTAATGTATCTACTGCACATGCATCCACACAGGTATTTTATGGGCATTCACCAAATGGCTTGTGGGGCCATCTTGATTGTTAGATTAATGCATCCATCTTTTGCAGTGTTTGCTCCCCCCTCCCCCCCCCCCCCGCGTTTTTTTGGTGTGTTTTCCCCCCCCCCCCCCCCCCCCCGTGTTTTTTTGTTTCCCCTGCAATGTTAGCTGCACCTAAATAAATAAATTAAATAGTAATTCATTTGTGCTCACTCTGCATCACAAAGAAGTGGGGCATAAAACAGCATTAGCAGTGAATCCCCTGAGGACCAAAGAACCTCACAGGGGGCTGGTCCTCTGAATGGTCTCTGTCACTCCCTAGCAGCTAATGACTGAAACAGGATCCGTTGCCACTGGGAGCTTTTAATTTCCTTACATTGTACAGATTGCTCTGATCCAATGCAAAGTGACAGCTACTATTTCAGTACAGCTCATTAACAGCTTTTGCAAAAGCCACTGTGCCCCATGTCTTCAAGTCGGCTCTATTCCCATGATCTGTGTTTGTGCAAGGTAGAATTCAGCCTTTGGATAAGTTATAAAATAACAGAGTTGCAGGCATAATAAATGCAGTGTCTTAGATACCTGGCGAAAACAGACAGTATATTTAAACTTATCTTGGGGCAGAACGATTCATGTCCATACTTCAGTATAACTTGAGAAAACTCAGGGATTTATTTGCTCAGCGGAAGACCAGAAATAATGTGTTGAAGAGCAGGGAGCACATAACAAAGAAAGCTTTCCAGGAAATTAAGGAAATGGCAGGATAGTTGACAGGGGAAGAGGAAAAAGGAGACAATTCAAGAAAATAGTTGGAAAATGAAGGGAAAGTTCTCAAGTTCTCCAAGGCACACAGGATAACAGGACATAGCTATGTCTTTCAAGCATGGGCAACAAAGAATAACTTCTGTTGTGTTAGGTTGGTTTTGTTTGTGTATTTTTGTAAGCACTAGGAAATTGTAGCCAGCTCCAAGATCTTCAAAATCAGTGGAAAAGTCTTGCTTTCATTTATATGGGAGTGTTTATTTTTCCAGCATACGTGTATATAGGGAAAATTGCATTGGCTGGCTTAGCAGGCCTGAAAGCCATTTTCTGTTGTTTATTATTTTAATAATTTTGGTTAGAAAAGCAAACCCACTGAAAGCAAGGAAAGAAAAGCCTGGATTTTCCATTTCCAGAAGGATCCTTTGTGTTGAATAGGAGAATGGCAGAATATGTCTGGAGCATCCTGGGTTTTCCTCATCCTTCAACCTTTTCAGAGGGGCAAGAACTGCCCAGCTAAGGTTTAGTGAATTCCAGCATAATTGATGAACCCTGGAAGGGTGTCCCAAATCAAAACAATGTTGATGTTTGCCCTAAGATCAGTTTGTGGGAATGTATTGTCGTGCTTCCATGTCAGCATCTTGGATCTGAGCATGTCAGAGTAGGTTCAGAGTGTGGAACAGAAGCACAGAGTTACAGTAGACTCAGAGGACGTTTCTGAGTAACTTACAGTGGTAGAGGTTTTTATCAACCCTTCCTCAGCTTGGTGAAACTGAAGGTATTCAACATCTGCAACGGTAATAAGGAAGAGGTGGACTCAGGACTGAGAGTATAATATATTCTATGGGTGTTATAGTTGCAGAGTGAGAAGTTTGGAAAGTTCAGAGGAAACGGGTCACTGTTGAGTATAAAGTCCTGACTGATAGATGCAAAACCTGAGAGATGAAGAGCGGACTGTGCCTCGCCTTGGTAAAGGAAGCCAAGTTGCAAGTAGTTGTCATTTAAGTTCTTTCCTTAGTTTTGCTTCTGACTGCGGGACTAACTGCAGTCTAATTGCCATGAGAAGTTTACATTAGTGCATGAAAGAAATAGCATCAGATATGGGAAAAACCAATGTAGTTACATTTGGAGCTTATGTGTGAGTTATTGAAAAGCTGCAAGATGTGGCACAGTTGTTGTAAGGTGGAAGTTTCCATTTTGGGGAACAACTTTTCTTCCTTTTTTTCCTCTTGGAGAAGATGAGAAAAGGGCAAATCCTGGGCCTGTAAAGTAGATGGGTTGAAACAAAGTCAGTGACAGCTGAGCAGTATAGAGCTAGGTGACTTGTAGTGACAAAGAAGTAGTGATGTTCTCGAGTATGCTCTCTACAGGACTTGTGGCAAGCAGGGAGAGAGAAACCCAGAATCTCGTGGTTTTAAGGCAGTACTGAATGGGATCAGTGAGGAAGTACTGAAGGTGTGGAACACCTGTTCAGGATAGCAGATGTATGGTTTAGTGTTCAATAAAAATGTATTGTCAATACCAACAATGTTTTTTTACAAGTGAAACTACATTTAAACACATGTAAAACATGTAAATCACCTTGCTACAGCTCATAATCTGTTGTTTCTATCTGCAGTGTTCCTCTTGTTCCTCACTTGTTTTTCTATCAGTATGAAACACATCAGTATGTAAAAAGGAATACACACATACACATTTAATAAAGAATAGAAGCACAGCTCAGTTTATATGATAATACACTTAGGGAAGCAAATAGGATTATGTATAATTAAAAATGCATTCATATGATGTACACAGAGAAGCTAATGGCTATATATGAACTATCAATGAGTTTAAAAAATTATTGCATCAAATGTGTGCATCATATTGCATTAAATGTGTGTGTATCAGAATTACATTGTGTAAGATGGAAAAGTAGAAAGTAAATATTGATGCATCCAACAGACAGAAGGTATGATGGATCCTCATTAATCCAGACACTTTGAGGATCTGTATCTTAGTAAAAGCATACATTCATAAAGGTGTCAAGCCACTAGTGCAAGTACAGAGACTTGGATGAAGCTTTGCCACAAAGAATGAGTATTTTCACCTTATGATAGGACTAAACATAGCAATCTCTCTGAGAACAGCAACGAGAGGAATAGAAGAGTGGCTCAGTATTAGCTGAGGCAACTGATTTATGCAGCCCTGGAATATCCAGCATCTTCTCTAGATAAGAACTTAACACCAATGGCTCGGCAGGACTCCCTGCTTTGCTAGTGTCCATATTGCAGGCTCTTACCTCTTGCCGGGGAGCTTCTGCCTCCTAGTCACAGGGTGCCTCAGGGCTTGTCTGAGTGTGGGATTGGGCATGTCCCACTTCTAGAACAGCTTTGAAAAGTCTCTGCAGCTAAACTAGTGCAAAGTTAACCCTTTGCATGGAGGTTATTCAGCCATATTCACCTATCAGCAAAGGCGAAAAAAACAAATTAAATTTAAATAAATGAGTTATGATTGAAAAAGCTAGAATTACATCTGTATTCAGGCAGATGTTTTAAATACCATTAGTAGTGCATATGTTCCCCAACCATCACATGTTGGTTCAATCAGGCACATCTCTAGTAGTGGGAGACTAGCACTGTGCCTGGTGATATACCTTCAATCATGCTTTTTCTCTGCTTGGTTGGAAGAACTCAGTTTACACAGCTGCACGGTGTTCCTATAATACCTTGTGCTCAAGAGTAAGGCAAGAAAGCACCCAGCCACATGTCTTACATCTCTGGCTGAATGCATAAGCAGCCTGAGTACTGAAGCTCTAAACAGCATATGTTTGAGTGTCTGTCTGTGACACAAGTCTACAAAGCTGATGTCTCAAAATTAATTAGAATTGTGAACTTATAGTACTCAAAATTAATGAAAATTATGGACTAATAGTACTTAATGGTGCTTCTAAACTTTTATTTTCACTTCTGACTTCTTTGTAAGGTGGAAAACTTAACTAACTTACTAAGGACCTATTGAAGATCCTGTCCTATTGATCCCCCAAAGTGCAGTGGTAGTTTTTCAAGTGGAAAGGCTACATGTGTGAGGTGAATTGCAGGGTCAGATGCTGCTCTTGGATGTGCATGAAGAACCCAGTTGATGATGATAGATGAATCAGGCCTTATGTGGTGAAATTGGGGTATTTTACTCTTTAAGTTGAAGGGAGAACATGTATGGCCACATTTTCAGTTATATGTAGTGACTGTGTACCCTTAAGAAGATGTTCTTAAAGTACATACTCTGTATTGGTTTACATGAGCAGGACGTGTTAACAGCTGAATCACTGTGGGACCATCAGTTCCCAAACTCATGAATATAGAATATCATAGGGTTTTGATTTTTAAACATTAATTTCTTGTGTCTTAGGTTTGGAGGCTCCATGATTCTTGTGTTCATGTTACTATTCTCTACAACCATGAAAAGCAGAGGGTTGGTTTTTTTGTTTTCTTGGGGGAGGTGGGAGGGAGGAAGAAGGGAGAAAACTCATCTGTATTCACTTGACTCCACAGCAGGATCTTTAGAAAAGCATTAAATAACCATAGGTCTCAGTGAAGCACACTGACTGTCAAGTCTACCTGTGGTCGCATTAAATAACCATAGGTCTCAGTGAAGCACATTGACTGTCAAGGCTACCTGTGGTCACTAGACGGGACCCTCTGAAAAATTAGCAGATGTGTTGATTCCTTTCTTTGTTTTGAGACTATAGATTCTAGGATTAATAAAGAAGCAAGCAGACTTTGTGAGTCTTGTGATGAACGACGTATCCTGGAAAGGGACAGAGTGATCTATTTCCATTCAGAGTTCAGTTCTTTGCTGGCCTGTGCCAAGAGACAGCCACCACGGAGGCAAAGTGAGCTGTGGGGACCTACTTAGCCTGGCACGAGGAGCTGTGAGAGGATGGCTATGGTGAGCCCGGGCAGTGCCTCCAGAAAATAGTGGATGGTGAGGATTTTCCCTCTGCAAAAGAAGGAGGTGCTGTTGTGTGGTGTCATCCCATATTTTCAATAACACGAGGGGGGGGTGTGTGTGTGTGGCAGGCGGGGAATAGAGGCAAATAATCTTTTTGACAAGGAGGAAATGAAATGGGGAAACTTTTTATGTGTCTGTATTTTTCCCAGGGTGAACTTAGTTGGACTTACAGGTCTAAATGTTTATTTTGGCTGTTCCCGACCCCCTTTTCCCCTCCTTCCCACTTGAAGGACTTAGGGGTAGACAGAGGCATGTGTCTGGGCCCAGGTTATTCTAGCTGCAAGAAACAGAAAATGGTATTTAAAAACCCATTTAATTAAATGACAACACTTGGGATTTCATTTAGTTCACATTACAGGAGGAATTTAGCCTTCCACTGCTACCACCTGCTGCCAGGCTGAGCTGCGAGCGGTGTTCCCGCGTCTCACCGATGCAGGTGAACTCACTGCCGAACCACTTTCACAGTCCAGAAAGCATGACATTCCTTGTTACCAGTGGGAGGAAAGGCTAATTGAGAAGTGTGTATAAAAGCTGTAATGAGTAGCATTTACATGTATTGATTAGAAGTAGGGCCACCGTCTCTCATTTATCACCACCAGCAGCTGTGAAATTTTCCCCACGTCGATTGGCACGGCTCATATTCCCGCTCCTCTGGTTCTTTATTGCTTTTTCTTCCCCCCACCCACCCTGAACCAGAGTGCTGATCCACCAGCTGGAATGGGCTGGTAATTACTCCAGCTTCTCCACCAGCTGCCACAATTGCCAAACCGCTGGAGTGAAAAATTCCATCCCGCATTTCCGATTTTTTACATTACCACTGCATAATCATATTTGACGAATAATTAACCTGGGTTAATACTTCAGGGAGCCATTTGCAAGTAAATTGATAAGCTGAGTGCTGTAAAGGCGCACAAGGGCTAAAGGCTTTAGGAAGCTGCACACAGCAGCCCACTGACTGTGCTGATTTAACACACGCACACCTCCTGACCATCTTAATTAAGAGTGGACTGTGGGTGCTGTCCTCCAGGCTCCTTATAGAGCCTGTGGCTCAGGAGGAGTCAGAGGATGGGAAATACACTCAGATTAAACTCTCTGCTGTACTTGTCTCATGGCAGTGGTGCAATAGATGTAAGCAAGGGCACTTTTCTTCCCTTTCGGATTTAGAAATGAACACTGTTAGATCAGAAACTTGTTAGATGGGCTTGAAATCAGTGGAGCTGGATGCTGGTGAGGTTGGAGAGCTGTTCTCGCCATGTTTAATAGTGACGTGCAGGTCAGTGAGAGAGCAGAGTTGAGTCCTTTATGGTATGTCTCTATTTGTATATTTTTTTCAAGGAAGGCAGCTGCGAGGTGTTTCAAATGTGTGCCTTTGCTTTGGGGTCGATCTTGGACTTCTGAGATAAGCTGAGAACCTCCCTATGAGGCTTCTGGGCTTTATAAATCCTCTCTTTCTTCAACTTCAGCTTTTAGAGTGTTTGGCATATATCTTATTTGGAGCAGGGTTGCACCAAATAGTCATTTGTAGCTTTCAGCGGAGTTTCTTGGGGTGGGGGGTGGGAGGTTTGTTCTTCCCCTTTAAATCAGCTGGTGGTAAACATTTATTTTCATCTTTTTTTGTTCAGTTTTTGGTAAATATTTGATAGCTAAATAATTTAAAGAATACGTTTATCACAAGTGAATCAGCATAAATGTTATAATGCACTTGTAAGGGTCTTGTAAAAAGTAACCCAAAATAACTTAGTTACCAAAAGAAAAGACTGTTCAAATAACAAGTCCCTCTGAAGCTTTCCATGCTGAGAAGCCTTATACTTATACTTGGCTTCATCCAACATAGGCTCTTTGACAGATCCTTGCTTGGTAATTCAGCAAGAGAAAATAAAGCTTCCTTCCTTTAGACAGGTAAAATTCATTCTCTTCCAACATCTTAGTTGATTTTTGTAATGTCTTCCTGACTCAGGAAGTCAGGTTTTGATAGAGGCCACGTAAAGGGTGTGGATGAGGGGTCCAGAGAATTTACTGTGTTTGTTTTTCTGGCTCAATGATAACTATTATCCAGCCAAATACTTCTTCCTCAACGAGGCCAGTATAACACCATAGAAACCTTCTGAAGCAAAGTTTTGGTCAGAGCAAGAGGCAAAAATTAGAGTTTGATAAAATATCATCACAAATCTTACCTGGGTTTGGTTTGGGTTTTGCCATGTAGCATCTTTCCTTGGATTCACACAAGAATTTCATGAGGAATGTAAAATATATTTCTGTTTTGGGGGACAAATGCTAGAAAACAGCATCTAAATAATCTGAAAAAGAAAAGAATTGGTCACTTAGTGTTTCTGTAAAACTGCGTGATTTGTCATCTCCTCAAGGCTTCCAGCCTAACTTCTGAGTTTTGGGAGCATCTGGGTTGACAGTCTTGGTGGCAGCCCTCATGGGCCATAGAACTGCAAAGCTGTAAATCAGGAGAACAGGTACTTGTGTATCATGCATTGCCAGCGTGCCCTGAGCTGGTGGCATGCAGAGCACCATCAGGCCAGCATTAGAACAGTCCCCAGCCCAGGACACTGCCTGCTGAGCTCCCTCTGCAAAGCCCTGTGAACTCCCCACGGGGCCTCAGCACATCCCATTGCTTGTGGCCCGGGAATACCTCTGGAGATGGTGAACAGGTGGAAGCTACAAGAGCCATTTAAGTTACTTCATCTCTACATGGTAAAGAAAAACTATCAGAAACCAGTTAAATAAAAATGGGTGCATTGGGGTTTAAGAGATTGAGGCAGTTTTATTATTCACTAAGACGACTCAGGAGAGAGATGCAGATGGGATTATTTAGACATTATCACTATGGTCCTATGAAGAATGAGGCTTTCTGTTCCCTGTTACAGGTATGCTGACGGGCAGCAGGTTTGGGTAGGTGGCTGTGAAATTATAGGCCAGGTACCTGGAGGCAACGTCATTTTTCTTGAAAGGTGCAATATTTCTTTAAGGAGCATAAGCCCTGATCATGTGGAGTATCATCTTTCTATAATGTTATTTGCTTTAAATAATAGGGGTTTATCAAAAGTAGCTTAAGTGAAAATTTGCCTTATGTGTAGTGATTTACCCTGTTGCTAGTGAGAACCTCAGGATTTCTGTGTTACTTTGTGTCATTTCAGAGAATTCTAACAGGAGGGATAATGCTTAAAAATACGGGTTTTATGTAATTTTCAGTGGGTTTGCTGTGTTTTGGGTTTGGTGTTTTGGTTATTCTTCCCCTCAAATGTACTAAGTTTAATAAGTATTTCATAAAAACTTGTTCATTGTACAGGAGAAAGGATTGCCAAGCCCTGAGTTTCTTCTTTAAGTCTCAGGCTGAGATGTACAAGCCCCGTATAAATCCCTGTTAGGAATTTGGTGTGGAGGGTTTCAATTGCAAATATGGTGCACTAAAGACCACTGCCGTTAAGTCATTGCTGGTCAAAACTCTGTGCACTAGGGGAGTTTGCCTTAGCAAGAGGTGCTAGAACCTGAGGCAGGCACTTCCGGATGTGGCCCATTAAAAGCAAATATTACAAATGGAATTAGCCTTTTCAGTTTTGTTTTCCTCTTCTGTGCAGCTTCCCAGCTCAGCCTTACGGTTTTCATGCAGCCAAATCATTGTCTTATTGTCTACTCAGCTGTTCCCGTGGACGTCCTCTTTCAAACCTAAACAGAATTGCACAGGATGGCCTGGTGACTCGGCAGATAACTAAGAAATAACCCAAACCTGACTGTCATGCTGTATTCCTCAGGCATGGAAGCAGCCTGGCTTTTCTTAAAGCAGATCTTCTGTGCATGCCAGACAGAAAGGCAGCGCTGGGCATTTGTCACCGTGTGTGGTAATGCAGGGGAAAGCAGTTCCTTTCAGAGCTCAACTGTAGCACTAAGTGAAATCAATGGCCAAACAATCTAACACAATTGGTCACATATTGATAGAATTAAACACCGCTGTTAACGTGACTTGTCATTGATCTGGCAAAAACAGAGTCCAGGGTAAAAGTCGCCCGAAGCCTTTAGACTCGGTGTTTATGTAGCAAAGGTTGGGAAATTATTCGCTCCATCTGCTTCTAACATATTCTTTTTATTTTTGCTGACAATACTCCTCATTCTGGAAAACACTCGCACAGGACTTTAACCCCTTCATGGTCACAGCCGGCGAGCGCACAGCCGCCCGCCCTCTGTGTGCACGGGGAAATGCTTCCAAAAGTTACTCCAAGTACTGGGAAGCTTTCCCAGGCTGGGAGCGGAGGGAGGCTGGTCAGCAGTGGGACGTGGTCATCCAGATCAACAGTTCTGCCAGCAGGCAAACCTGAACAGTGGAGTAAGAGTATTACTGACCTTGAAACTGGGAGTATGTCAGGAAAGAAGAATTAGGCCCATAGCTTCTGGTGTACGACATCTCTGGCTGGTGCACGGTAGAGCCTGCTGTCTTGTAGCAGCCATGGTTCAGAGGGTAAAAACACCGATAAAGACAGCAATTAAGAGGTTTTCTGCTAATGTCACTTGAAAATAGTCAGTGTTGCAGGAATCATTTTCATTGAGCTCCAGCTTTGCATCTGTAGTTTTGCTGTTGGCCTTTTGTTGGTGTGTCAGAATCCAAAAGATTTTACGTTATGAAATCTGCACCTGGCTGGAATAATTGCCATGCATACTGCAAACAAACACATAATGAGTGCCTGAAATATCCGAGCAAATTGCTCCAGAGTCTTGTGCACAGGAGACTTGTTCTTAATGCTGCCGAGTTCTCCGATCTGACCTACAAGTCACGCGTTGCTTTTAGGCTGATTGCAAACCTGATAATGTTTTCTAAAGTACCATAAGAGGAAGGAGCCTGGGTTTGTAAAAAGCGTGTCATACTGGTAACTCATAGTCACAACATGTCAGCCCTGTCTCTGCACCATTCGCAGTGTCAGGAAAGGCATTCTCACCTGCTCCGCACTCACAATCACTTCTCCACTCCTACAGCTCTTTGCCTCTTAGATGGCTATTTTGCTTGCTGTAATCTTTATGTTGTGTTAGAGGTTATAGATACGTGATGCTTTGATAGCGGGTGTTGCTGCTTTGTTTATCTGCTGGCTGCCAAGCACGGGCACAGCTGGCAGAGGTGCCGGCAGGCTCTGCCTCTGCACGTGCCGACATGGGTGCTCCCGGGCAGCCCGAGCACCCCAGGGGGATGAGCAGCAAAAAGCACACCTCAGTCTGGGGGGGGGAGCACGAGGAGGAGCTGTGTTTGCAGGGGGTTTGTTTACTTTGTTTTTTGCCTGATGTTACAGCTGTATAATAAAAGCTTTCCACCCAAGTTCGGTGTAGATATTGCTGGTGGATTGTTGTTGCCTGTGGCAGCCGCAGTGGCAAGATTTGCTGTGCTGTAAGCAGCCTAGGGACTCTGAGGCAAGTTATCACACCTCCACAGCTCCTGCCTTTAATTCACAAGCCTTGCGAAGGTGTAGAGAGGGAGGGAGGCAGAAAAAACTTTAATGTACACAGTAACCTAGTCACAGGGGGGAGAGAGCCAGGAAAGACTTACGCTGCTTACTTACACTTCTGGCAACATTACGGAAGCAGACAGGTTTCTTCTGAGTGGAATATGAGTTTTTCCAAGATTATTAGTGGAAAGACATTCCCCCAGTAGGAAAGGAGCAAAGATACCTGTACACAGTAATTGCGTTCTCGTAGTCTGAAGCTCTGTGGGGCACTATGGTGGTGCTAATCCACCTTCTCCATATCCTCATCATCAAATCCCAGTTTGTTGATGGTATATGCATCTGAACTGGAAATGCGAAATGCTTAGAAGATACTACTCTATGCCAAAGTCAAAAGCTAATTGCCCATCATGGCAATTCCCAGTGGATTTGTATGTCTGAAGTCTCAGTGTGAACACTAAAAGCTCATTCCGGGGGTTAAAGAACCCTACTGGCAGATGGGATGTCAGGAGGGAGACATAATTGCACAACAAAAGTGGTAACCTGTACAGCTTGGGAAAAGAATAGGGGACAGCCCCTGCTTCTTCAGAGAAATAGCTGTGGTCAGGCCTTTGAACTCTATCACAAAAGATCACCCCACCAAGAAGGCAGCGATGTGATGTGGCCTTCTTTCATACAAACGCTGTCTTCACCTCTCCTCTCTCAGTTGTACCCCTTCTCTTTTCCTAAAGTGAGCTAAAAGGCCTACAATGTGGTGATGGTTTCATTAAATGCCCTGATGAAGAATATAAACAGCGTGAGAATACTAAATCATACTGCAGTATGGTGGCAACAGAAGGACTGTGCACACAAAGACTTGCTCTGTCTCATCCTTCTGTGCAGTGGTTGGAGTAACTTTCCTAAAAGTTCTTCAGCGATTGTGCTTGGGTGGTTTGGGTGTTTATAGCGCCTGCAAAACCTGTAGAAGCAAGAATAAATGATGTGAAATGAATTTGAGATGTTTCAGGCTGGATCCACACTAGAATAGTGCCTGAGGTTTTAGAGAGTCTGCATTCACTTGTGGTAGGGAATTCAAGATGTTTTTATGAGACATAAGGTTGCATTTTTTTTTTTTCATTAAGAGGCCTTACCTGTAATGGCATTTTTTCACCAAGAGAAATTAAAAGACAGCTGAATTTAAGGTGAGTAGACTACATGGATATATCTCACTATCATTTTCATGCTGCATTATTAGAGAATACTTGGAAATGCTCATCTTAGTTCATCCGTGATTGCAAAGAAAATGGCTGAAAAAACACAAAGCTCTTCATGTGTACTTGATGCACATTTACCTATTAGAAGCTAAAGGTTAAGGACTTCAGTTACCTTTTTAGCTTCTAAGTTCCAAAGCACCAGCAATTTTTGACAAAATCCCCACTTCTAGCCCTTAGAACCACAACCCATCTTTGCAGTGTTTTCCTTTGATTTTTTTTTAATCATCAGCAAATAGCAGTTCTGTCTAACAGCTGCTCAAATGGGTGTCAGTTCACTTTCTCTTGACTTCATAGGATGCAGGAGCAGTGGCAAACTCTGCCCTGTATTTGTTCCTGTGCACTAGAACAATGGGGCTTAATTTTAAATGAGGAGCTAGTTAAATAACTGCATGTTACCTTCACATCAATGTTATTTCATCACTTCTATTATTGTTTAACACTCAAACAGAGAATTAAAACTAAATATCCTTGATGGACTTGCACTGATGTATCGTGGTCACTGGAGACACTTTAAACAGTGCAGCCAGCTGAGTGAGGTTTCTGTGCTGTCTTTATCTCTTTGTGTCCACGAAATGGTTAGTTCTTACTACAGCTTACTTATGCAGCTAGGATTGCGTTTTTTTCCCCTTAACTTAGACAATTGGCTCATCAAGGACAGCTCTTTAAGCAGGGTTGAGAGATCTGTAATAAATTATCAAAGACCTATAAAGCCAGCTTCATAATAAATTATCCCAAGTCCCATGCAGTCTCTAGCATTGCAATTGGAATTCGTGGGAGCCTGGCTTGACATGTCTCAGGAGAAAGTCTTAATCCTTCAACTGAAAGCCTGAGAAACTTGGCATGACAGAGTGTATAAGATAAAGCCATGACGATCTGCCAAGACCATTTTAGACATTTTGTGCTTAATGGCCTCAGCTGAATTTCTCAGTCATATTGTTCTTCCTCCAATGGATCTTTAAGTCTATTGACATGGTGAAATACGGATGGCCCAATAGGATGGGTGAGCTTCGAATTATCTGTGTGCCACATTCTCTTGCAGTGAATACCATGGGTTCTTGGGTTCATAAATATTTACCTGTGTCCATAACCTGACTGACATGAGTAATTCCACCCATGGGGGCAGAACCCCCTGCACCAGTCCATATGTACTGAGTGGGCAGGGAAGAGAGGATTTGCTGCCGCTTGCATCATGTGAGGTGGGAGCAGTACTTCATGGGGGCCACTGCCTCCTTTCCACCCTGCAAGTCTCTGTCCACTGCATCAGTTCCAGTTTAAAAGACAGCACACGCAAACATGCCTGCAGGATCAGAGCTGCTGCTGCTCAGAGTTTCCTTTACTGCAGTTGATTTTTGATTCTCAGGTGGGTTTGGATCGAGCTGAACTCAACAAGGCTCAGAGGGATCCATAAAATCTTCTGGGGGAAAAAAAATCTTAAAACATCTTTTCTCTACATAAAATTGTAATGGCATTGAAGTGTTTTCAGTGGAGACTTTCTGGTGTAGAAAATGTGTTGCTTTGGGAAGCCAAGACTCTCCTTCTTTGGGTAACATTCTTAATTCTTTCCATGAGAGTGTTGTGAAATGTTTCCGCCTGAAATGTACCGTTAGAGCAAGATACTCTACTCCTATATCCTAAGCTAATCTAACTTCTGATAGAAGTTTCATGGTTTTGGAGAGTGACAAAGGAGAACATGCTGCTTTGGCAGAGACACTGGAATCAAATAATTACCCATTGACTCAGTCAGCTAATCAGGGGGGTAAAGGTTAAGAAAAATCAATGCAAGATGCATTAATGAAATGTTTGTGTGTGACACAGCAAGATCTGAATGACAGATACATGTCATGCCTTGCAATATCATATGGATAAAGCATCTACCTAGATTTAATAGTTCTGTATTATTTGTACTGCAGTGTTTTCTGAAAACCCAAAAGCTTTGCATGTTATTTTACAGTGTGTCTATAAGCATTGTCAGAAAAATGAAGAAAATACGTTTCCTGATGGCTGTAATAAATTGAAGAACAATGGAAGCAAACTTTGACAAATGTCTCTTAGCAGATAGTATGTCGTGTTTTGTATGATGTGTCTGTGGGACATGTATGACACTTCATACAGGAATGGAAGCAGCTATGTCAGCACACATGGCACTAAAGAGGGAATTCATGTCCTGCATAAAGATATGTTGATGTATGCCCGGGAGCCAGTCTGCCCAGTGATTAATATTAGTGCTTTTCTTCCCTTTTGATTGAAACCCCTCTGGAGGGGAAGGCAACCAGTAGCTTCAGCATCACTTTATTGATGTTGCTGACGTACAGAGGAACTGTTGCTGAAGTTGCAAGATTTAACCAAATGGGTAATCACAGTGTGCTGGAAGATTGGTAGGTTGTGAATCGAAGATTGGTTTGGTTTGGAAGGGAGCTCTGGACATCACCCAGCCCAACCCCCCTGCCCAGGCAGGGTCACCTTCAGCAGGTTACACAGGAACGTGTATGTGGTTGTATGACAGTATTACCACTGGTGGTCAAGAAATTCCAAATTATAAGCTGTATAAAACACTCCGGACTTTCTTTACTTGCTCTCCCTGTTACTGTGACCAGAGAGATACTTCATACTTGCCTGTCTTACAGGTCTGATGTCAAGTATCTACTGGACATTTTAAGTGATTTTAAAATGTCATATGTGTAGAAAATCTGCTGCCTGTTATTCTGATCCATGAGTGTCCCTTTCACACTAAGATTTTTTTGCTTTGTAGTATTTGTATCATTGTAGCAGTAAAGCAAAGTGTTGTGTTAGACAGTGCAAGAAGTTCCCTGGGAAAACAGTTTTCCTAAGTATCAAGTCCTGGTCCCAATTTCCTCCCTCCTCACCTGTGTCTCTTGCAGGAGAGAGAGCAAGTAGGAAAAACAAGTCATGTAGCTGTACATCATGACAATAGATAATAGTAAGCAGCTTTAGTGGCCTTTCCTGTCGAAGTGCTGCCAGTCTCCCTGACAATTTGGGCGTGCTGACTCAGGAGGATAGAAAGGAGAAGTGAGCAGGTACAGAGGAAATACAGAGAAATTTAGATTACCTGAGGAAAACATTTGTATTAACCAGCTTTGCTTTACAGCTTTAAAAAGGCATAGTTTTCTTTGTCATCTCCTGACTACATTTGTGTCAAGAAAGTGCTTCTGAAGCAGAGTATGCTTCTGCTCTTGTAAGACATGGGGTTTGATACATCCGTTCCTACTGATGTTTGTTGCAGCTTCTCTCACCTTGTTGGAAACGAGTTCAAGCATGGGAGTAATGGGAAGGACCTATTTGCTTTTATATTCTCACTTAAAATCTTCGTAGGGTCTTATGAATACTCTGATAACAACTTGATTTCTCCCCTAGTTATCGTTCTCAGCTACAAATCTATCACTGCAGACCCAGTCCTGCAGTAGCACGTGGCTTGGCCAAGCTCTTTTAGAAAGTCACCATATTGCAGTTCAAAGGAGTACCAGTTGAACTCTTGTGTTATATGAGCTCTTGGAGTCTGGCAGGGTCTCAGGTTTGCCTTCTATCTTCAAATCTGCTTTTTTGGTGGGATAGTGAGAAGAAAGTGAGAGAGAAAGGAACATGGTTTTGCACAGGGATTTTAACACATCACTGCTTTATTTAAAGGATTTGGTGGTTTCTGTTTAGCAGCTCTGCTGCCAAGCTCCAAACCCAATCTAGTTTAAGCTTCCCTTGGGATACCTCTTTACTCAATTTGTGGTGAGTCAGGAAGTATTTCTCCCTGCTTCAGTGTCCTCCTGGGACAAGAGGAACTGAAGAGGAGAAGCACTTTTGCCTTTCTGTATCAGATGCTGATGTGATTTGTTCCCATGAGGTGATCAGATACTCCTTCAGGGGTGACTTACCCTGTGGCTGCTTCCGTGACAAACTGGCACTCCTCAACAGGCTTTATCTTGCAGTCTGTGGCAGTTGCCTGTTGGTTTCATAGCAAATAGGTCAAAGACCTTCCTTTTCAGGCTCAGGCTTGTGCACTTCTAGTCTGCAGCTGAATACGAAGTTCATCATGCCCCTAATTCAGGGCTAACTGTTCCCTTGCTGGCCCCTTCTCCCAGCTTGGTGAGTCCGTGTTCACTGGCAGGGTCTATTACTTACGTGCAGAAAGACATTGCAGGTGCTTTCCCAAAAACTGAGTGTGATACTATGCTAATCTTTCAATGACAGAAGATCAGTGGAGAATGCAGTGCACTTTGATAGGAATTTCATTTCTTTACAGGTTTTCCATGCCATGGCAAAATTAACCCATGTGCATTCCACCTTTATGCCAGTGATAGATGTGATCCTCCTGATCCTAAATACTCTTTCTCTGCATCTCATCCATCCGGAACATATGTGATAGAAAACACACTGATTTGAGGTGCAAGCCTGAAAATCTGTATATTTTAGCATTAGATGTAAAGAGATTGGGTCGAAAATGCTGGATATACCAAAACAAAAAGAGAGAGAGAGTTGCAACTCAGGCCTATCCTTTATTTCTCAGGTGGTAGGAAAAAAAAATCAAGTCATAAAACTGCAACTCCCCATTCAGTTAATTTCTTGAATCTGCTTTGACCCTGCAAATGTTTCGGGTTCTTGAGGTGAATGGTTTACAGAATGTAAATAGATGTTTAAAGACAAACTACTGATGTAGTTTTAAGTACTTTAACTCACCTTTACAAGTAGCTACATGTAACTACTGCAAACTGCAGAAGCAAAATTCTACTTATAGATAAGACAGAGGAGGGCACTGACTTTTAAGGGGAGTATTTCTATTGTTATTCTTTATCCTACAGAATGATGCTGAAGCATAAGCTAACACAAAGGGAGGAAGGCGGGAAACTCTACTTGTGTAGGAGTCAGCCTGCTTGCAGTTCTGTGTACAAGGTGATCTGAGGATAGTTTTACTCAAAAAGGAAAGGGGGGAGAGGTATATGCACACATGAATTAGAACAAACAGGTTATTTCCAAAGCTTATTGAATAAATAAAACTTCTATTGAATAAAATAAAACTTGTTAAAAGCATCCAGCCTACTTCCAGTGCTTTGTGCCATATTCAGAAAAGCCAGTGTGAGCAACAGAATAAATTGCATCCCTTTTGCATTAGGCTTGCATTAGTGTTGTTGTTTTGTGATACTTCGATTGTCACATCCATTTTGGTTTGCTTCTTTCTTAGGTTGTTTTCAGTGGGCTTTTAGGTGGTACAGATAGTGCTTCCCCACTGTTTCATGTTTTAACTGAGGATGGACCTGTTAAGGAGGAATTGTGGTTAAATTTGGTTGGCTGCACTTCCCCCTTCTCTTTCCATTTCTTACTCCTTTTAGCATGCTAATGTTTTAAAGGCGGCAGGCAAAGCTTCCTGTTATAAGCCAGTGCTTCACATATAGCCAAGTGGAACTTGAACAATCGTCTTTCAAATCAGTGAGAGCCTTTCTGCTCACCTGGTCTGCGGCTGGGAGCTTACGTGTTTCAAGTGCTTTGCCAGACTGAGGTTTAAGTAATGGAAGTATCACACCAATAGGCAAGATGTTGTTGACGCCCTCTGCAATCATTTACACTCTTGTGGAAGGTTTCCTCCCAGTCTTTCCAAAATGACAGTGCTGTATATCACATCTTGATCTGGCACCAGAAAGTACTGAGTGATACTGCATGGGACCCTCTATGTTTGAAATGATCTTCAATTTATTTTGATGTTTCAGTTTTTAAGCCACCAGCCGTCTCCTTTGCCTGTGATGTGATGTCCAAACCTGAGGTAGGAGCAAGCCTATTGTGAGGCTTTGAGCATGAAGCTGGCTCCAAATGCTCTGTTTGGTGCCTTGCACAGCTTTGCAAACCTCTTTGTTATGTTCTTAAAAAGTAGAAAATGATGTTGCAAAATGCTGTGCTCAACTCTAGAGTCCCCGGTCCAGAAGCAGAGCTGGTACTTCTGCTGGCTGGCACTGGTTATGAAGTCCCGTCCTGGTTGTGAGGTCATGCTATTACACACCATCAGTGTCGAATTCAAGAGAAACGAATAGTCCCAACATCTTATAGCCCTCATCTTAGTTATTGTTTCAGTGTCTTAGAAAACTTTATGAAGATGAGGTGACTGACATGTTGGGAGGTCCACATTGCTGGCACATGATGACAGAGCTATAGAGAAGGAGAAACAACTGTCTTCATTCCTTTTATGATGTCAAAAGATATCTTAGGACTTTTTTCCATTTCTACTTTCTTTTATTTGTTGGAAATATTAGTGGAACCAGCTAGTCCTCTGTAGCAAAGCACTGAACTCTTGTTTGGTAGAGACTTTTCTAAATATGCTGTTTGAAGCATCTGAAAAGAATATCAGTGAGAGTTTTTCTCCAAAAAAACCCCCTTTTCCTGATCTTTAAAAAGGACAAACCCCTTTGCAATAGTAATAATAATAAAATCTCAGCTTTTCTTTATTTGCTATTGAAAGTGAAAGCACGTAAATGTACAACATTTTTCTTGGGTTTGAGTTCCTTGTGTAGGCTTACTGTTGACTTGAGAATGTGTAGGTGAATGTTTCTTAGTCTTCTCACTACTCGCTACCATTTAAGTCCTGTGAACTAAAATACAAAGCTTTCTTCAGAGAACAATCCTACTAATATCTGGGTATACGCTTGATTAAAAATACTTGTATGAATGGAGCTACTCACAAAAGTAAAGTCCCCTTGCTAAGCAGAAGTAAGTTGGGTCCAGACTGTGTAGTGTCAGCCTAGTTATTCGCAGGGACACAGTGGGAAGCAGAAGCAATTTCTTTCATATTGTGCATCAAAATCCATTCAGATTTCCTAGAAGAGTCTGCTTTATTTCCACTTTATTAAATGTGGTCTTGCTTATCCTCACACCAATTGTGTGTGTGTGTTTTCTGAATGTATCTTCCTTTATTTATTGTAATATGGGAATATTGTATTTTGTGGTCTGTAAATTAGATATTTGATTCAATGCAGTGGCAGAACACAGGAGTGTTAAAAATGTCCAATTCCAGCAGGTGAAGCCAAGGGATGTTTAGAGCTTGGTGCATATAATGTTTATATTACGTTAAGTACAGTGTTATTGCACTGGTTGCTTATTGTTAATGTCTGTAGGGAGAATCAGTTCCAAAGATTTCAGTTTCAATAAACTGATTATGCAGTTCCAGCACATACAATTAGGAAGGCAGTAATGAAATGGTTATGAAGTCCCTTGGCATTCTGTAGTTGTGTTTTTTAATTTTGTAAATAACATCAAGAGCATTCTGGAGGGAAGTGTTTATGTGTTTGTTTATTATTGATTTAAAAAAACCCACATTTAACATTACTAGTTATTACAAATCCAGTCTCAGCAACAGGAAGGAGATGAGCTGTTTCCACGTTATTAAATGCAGGATGCCTGGGGAATGGAGGAGATTTATCCTTTGTATAAATATATTAAATATTAATGAATAGTAATTACAGAAATTAATTTATAGCTGCATTTAATTTTCTAATAACCTTTCATAGCTTTATTCCTTTGTTGCAAACAATGCATATTTAAATACAGCCCCATGACAAATACCTTGGATGACTACAGAATGATCTTGTCCACTGATCAGTGCTGCATGCGCTTCACTGGATAAGAGAGAGAGGATGAAGTGGAAAGAGTTTGAATACAATCAATGCTATGGCTCAAGAAGAGAGGAATCTCACATATTCTGCAGCTGAACAGGGGCAACAGCATACCTTGAAAGGCTGCTGGATCTCACTGCAGGCTACGCTTGGCCCTTCTGGGAGGCAGCATCTATTATCACCTATTTTTGAAAACCTAAATATATCTGGCTTACTGTTTCTCATCAATTTGCACGGAATGTTTTGAGTTTCTGCGACTTGGTTTTCTGTAGGTTTCTTGGGAAGAATTCCTGCATTTCTCTCATGCATCTTTTCCCCCCACCATGAGTCGATTTTCTACTTTTCCAGCTGCCAATAACATTTATCGTTGTTTTGTGGTTTATTTTTGCTTTCATTTGAGCTCAGATCTAGGCACAAAACAGCTCCAGAGGAATGGTCTGTTCCAATTCCGACATGGATTTGTTGCATCATCTTGGACAGGTCAATCTTGGGCAAGATCATGGTCAATCTGCTCCCTGTGCCTAAGTTTCCCTATCACTGAAATGGCGGGGGGGGGGACGGGACATCTTATTTCTTCTCCTTTTTAACTGGACTAAACAAATAGATGCAGGAAAGAGCTGAACTTTTCTGTTCTTTCAGGTTGTGAGAGTTAAGCCCTTAGACAGCAGGTTGGATGCGAACTGTACCGTATTGTGACTGACTGCAGAGCTTCTAAACTTCCAGCATTTCTGTGAACTCCTTTTTTTTTCTTTTTGTTATTTTGGGGTGTTTTCTTCTATGTAGACGCCATAGGTGGGAGAAATATAGTAAAGAAAGAAAATAGTTCTGCCACGCGTGCTTATTTTGTTCAAGCTTTGCTGGCTTCTCTTGGGAATAAAACAAATGGATGAGTCTTAATCTGAAGGCCATAGGAGTTCTGTGGGGAACTTCCACAGATCTTGACTAGCCAAAGAGAGATATGCTTTTGTGTCCTTTTCGTTCCCTGAGCATGGTTAGAATTGGGCCATTACTATCCAACAGGAGGGGTTTTGGCATCCGGGGAATGGGTTTTCAGTGATTATAACTAGATTTGTGTGACTGAGTGTCCCTGAAAACTTCACAAACAATAAATTCATCCTCGTGCTAGCAAGACAGGGAGATAGTTGAGGGAGAATTGCAGCCATGAGACAGCCTCCACCTTCAGAGGACATGGGGACCCATTTCCATCAGCTCAGCCATGGAACACAACAGCAGAATTTCCAAACAGAATGGCACATGACAGTGTTGTACATACAACAGGGTCGTAAAGTAATCTGTACAGTTTGGTAATGCCAGACACATGAGTTGCTTTGTGGAGTAATTCTTACTGTGGCTAACAGTGATGGGGAAGTGCGTTATCTTCACCATGTTAGGCTGATTTTAAACAGTGGTGGTTTCTCTGTTTCATTTGAATTGTCTGCGAGTGTCTGCAATAGATCTGAAAACAAGGCACTTTAAAATACATGATAGATTTTATGATGGGAGGGTGTCCTGGTTTCAGCTGTAACGGTTATTTTTCTCCTTCCTAGTAGCTGGTTGAGTGCTGTGTTTTGGCTTCAGTTTGAGAATAATGCTGATAACACACCAGTGTTTTAGCTGTTGCTCAATAGCACTTACCCTGATCAAGGACTTTCTCAGTCTCATGCTCTGCCAGTGAGGAGGGGCACCAGAAGCTGGGAGGAAGCAGAGACAGGACACCTGACCCAAACTAGCCAAAGGGCTATTCCTTACCACAGCACGTCATGCCCAGTATAGAAACTGGGGGGAGTCACGGGGAAGGGATCAATTGCTGTTCAGGTTGGGCTGAGTATTGGTCAGCGGGTGGTGAGCAATTGTATTGTGCAGCACTTGTGTTTTCTGAGCTTTCATTTCATCTCTTGTTGTTTCCTGTTATTATTGGTATTCTTTCTATTATCACTATATTTTACTTTATTTTAGTTATTGGACTGTCCTTATCTCAACCTGTGGGGTTTATGTTCTTTCGATTCTCCTCCCTATCCCACCTGGAGGGGTGGAAGGGGAAGGGTGAGTGAATGGCTGTGTGGTGCTGAGTTACCGGTTGGGTCTAAACCACAACAGAGGAATTGACAGATTCCAGGGACTATGAGAACATGTCTAAAGAAATGCTTCAGTCAGAAATGGCAGATGCCTCCAGCAGGGCACAAAGGGAGTGGTTCAGCACTTGCTGGGACCTTGACAAACACTGCTGTTTGAATATGCTCCTCTTGGCCTTTGTTAGAAGATGGCTTGATATTGATACGCTAAGTCAAAACTGTGGAGTCAGTGAATATCTTCTGTGTTGAAATCAGCTGAGTTTTTGTCATGTCCTGCAAAAGTTCACTGCCCATGTAGAGCATTCCTGGCTGCCAGGACACAGCACATCTCTTAGAAAGCACAAGTTCCCTTTGCAGATGTCTCCGATTCAGGGTCAAAACTGCAATTTCCCCAAACAGGCATGTGTTAAATCATCTAGATCCTCTTGGTTGTGCTTGGTTGGTTTTGGTTTTCTAATCGGCAGAGGAGACCTTGAAAAGCCTAGAAGCTGTTGAGCACTCAGGACCAGGAGAAGCTCCCTGGGAACCCAGCCTGAGAGCAGTGCATGTGTTGGCCAACATGGAGCTGAGCAACATGTCAACAGATTGTCAGGGAACACTGCAGACCTGTCGGGAGTCTATTGGTTTGAGTATTGATTCAGACACATATGTTAGAATACAAAGAGCTACTCTGGATCTTATCTCCTGGCCTGCTGCCAGGTTCATTTCCAAGCTCAATGTTTCATGCTGCCAGCCTGAGTAATCTATGCCTTTGTGCATCTGGACATACCAGTTTGGCTTGCTGTTGGTGAAATTCATGCTGTTGTGTTTGTGAGAGGCAGACAACCCCCCTGTGCTGCTCTGCTGTGCTATTTGGAGGAAAGCAGTATTGCTCGAGAAGAGGAATTTTTGAATAAAACTTAGGTTGCCAAGCTTTCCTACCCTCTGGAGTGAACGCAGGTGAATCTAAAGCAGATAGAGTATTGTACAAAGGTGTTTCAACTGTATTACAATGCGCCTGTCCAAAAATTTGAAAGGTCTTCAGTCTGGTTTACTGCTTGAAGGCGTTTCCAGTGCTGTGTGCCAGAGCTGAATCCCACAGCACTGGGTTTTAAATAAAATAACTGGCCCAATATACTGTCAGTGCAAGTCCCTGTATGTGTTTGAACTGTTCGCATCAGTAGCTGCCCAAAGATGAATCCTTTCTGCAGAAGTAGCCATTAACACCTCTACTGCTCCTGCTGTTTGAGTTTCCTCACTCCACCTTGGCCCTGCTCTGCCCTCTGCACTGAACCCATGTGGTGAACCAGATCAAGGAGCCCATCC
>NW_009917690.1:191323-196231 GCF_000696875.1 Nestor notabilis | reverse complement strand
GAATGTTTTTCTTCTGGTCTCCCCACCCCAGCCAATATCATTTCCCCCAGCTGAGGCACCACACAGGTGCATGGAAAGGGGTGCCAGCACATCATGTTGTAGCAGATCATGGGCTAGGTGCAGAAATGCCGTTGCACCTTCATGTTCTTTGCAGGGAACGTGATGCTTAAGCGTAAAAAAATATGCATGCAGAAGGGGGTTTGTTTAATTGTCACTTAATCCACATGCCTGTGCCTGTTGGCATGTGACAAGTTCCACTGAAATTAACAGAAAGGCTAAACATTGAACAGTCAAAGATGTTGATGCATGCCTACCTAATCCAGCATGTGGTGGGACCAGATCTATAAACTCTCAGCAGAGCTGGAGGACGGTCAGACCTTCACAGGGTTCATCTTTTTGAGAGATCTGTTGGAACTTTCCTATGTTCAGTTAAACTGGGTGAATGTCAGGAAGCAGAAGTTTCCCAACTGGATGTAAATTTGGGAAGAAGCCTGTCCCCCCTGGACTTGTTCTTTTCAGGAAAAGCAAATATTTGCTGAGAATTTTTATGAGGGAAAAAATAGCTGCAGGGGGGTTTGCCTATTCCATAGTGCAGATTAGCAGAGTGTGGTACTAATTATGTACTGTTTGCACATGAAGCAGTTATATGAAGTCCTTGGAAGAATATAAGCCATAATAAGTAAATTACTAGCAAGGCTTCATGGAGCATCATCCTTGCTGCTGAAATGACTGACAGGGGTAAAAGTTAATATTTAGCTAATCATCCTAGTTCTAATAAAGGTTGGGTTTTTGTCATTTTTATTCACGGTTTATTAGGCAGGAAGTATTTGAGACCAGTGTCTCAAAAGGTACTGTGCAACCAACGTGTTCCCAACACAGACCATCTCGGGTCTTTTGTGCGAATGGGTCCTAACAGCTAAGAAGTGATGAGCTTTTGGGTGAAAGTAGGGGGTTACTTGGTGACACAGTGGGAATAGCTGGGATACTCGTGAGTCTGGATGAATGGTAGGGAATGCCACAGAAATGGACTTGGGGGAAACTGGATGTGAAGTGGTTGTGAAAGCTTCTGAGCCCAGGGGACCGTAGTGAGGCCTAAGCATTTTGCACTACTGAAGTGTGCTTACTATAGTGATGATGGGATCTAAGAAGCTCCAACATCCACCTGGGAGTATGGTTGCAGTCTTCTGGATGAGGGGGCAGCCTACAGAAAATCCCCACCAGAAGGATTGCTCTGGTGCATCCCCCTGTTCAGTGTTCACTGCTGTTACCTAATCTGTAGAAGGATAGGAGTTTGATACAAAACTGACCGTGGAGTTGGGCTGTTTCAAACAGTCCTGGTTAGAAAGATGAGGGCTGTCACTTCCAGTGCACTCCCAGGTATTTGCCTCTGCGGTGCAGAAGGCTCTGCAGGTCTGTCAGGTGAGTGAGTCCATTTCAAAGCTCTTGATGAAGGGCTGCACTTGACTGCTTGGTTTGGGATGGGAATTCACTCCTCCTGGCCTCAGTTAGCTCTGGGAAATTGGCCCCCAAGGTAAACTGAGCAGAAAAAAAATCATGCTAATAATGCTGTCAACTGCCATTACCACATCATTAGTATTTCATGTCATTTATTAAAAGAGACTGGTAATTCCTTGATATTCACTGGTATTACTGTTAGGAATGCCTTCCAGTTTTGTGTTGTCAGTAAAAGCTGACAAAGGAGTTCAGGAAAATGAATGGACCCAGAACCTGTGAATTTTCTAGAGGAGGTAGGAAAGGGGTTTTAGCCTTTAGTTTGTGCACATGGGGCCCCGTGAAAAACAAGCTGTTGTACTTAGGCTGAGATTGAATGAATGACTTCACATCTCTGGAAAAGGTTTGGAGGTTCAGAAACCAAAAGCCTGTGGTACATAAGGACTGCGAGCTGACTGAGCATGGCTCTGGCCTTTGTCTAGGTATGTGATACTCCTGTCATGACCTTTGGCAATTTACAAGCATACCCCTTGAGAATAATCACAAACTGGCGCATATTAGAGAAGCTGAGGGTTATTTAAATTCAAATATTGGTTTGGGATCAAGTTGTCTGTCAAAGTGTAGGGTAGAAATGTGATGGAAAAGTCCATTAGGTTCTTTGTGGAGTGCAATTCAGTGAGATCTGGCCTCCAAATACAACAACTCGGACTTGGCTCTTTTGTTCCTTTTATTTTATTTGAAAGTATATTAAAAGAGGAGAAGGATGACAATGACGCTTTTATTTACCTGCATTATTCCTATCAATTGGATAAAATCTAAATGGCAAAAGCATTTTAAACCAAAATCTTGGGGACAAAATGACACGTACAGAATTTGTACTTTCCCCCCCCTCAAACTCCGTAACCCCATAAAAACCAGGATTTGTGGTGGTTGCAGTTGGACACAGCACAATGTGTTACGGCTGAAAATTGCTACCCAATTGAGGATTATTAGTAAAATCCAGAATGCAGGAATGGGGGCAGGGAGACAAAACTGTCTTTGGATGGTTTTTTTCCAGCATGACTTTCAGCCTTGCTCAGGGGGATAAAATGAGATGACATTGGGAAGAAAAGTACCTCACCAGAGCTTGTAGTTATTGCTGTTTTGAATGCTTATGCAGCTGCTCCACTGGAGCCAGATTGATCCATTTCTAGGCAATGGTCATTATATATCGTTTCATACTGAAAATGCAATGCTTTTCTTTTAAGTTGTCCTTTCTGATGGATGTTATTATGCTGAATCTTATTGCATTGTATTGTAGTTGTGAAATATTAAGATAGTTATGTCTTTGGTAAGTACAGGAGAAGAGTGTGACTATGGTACAGCGTTTAAAAATATTTGTCTTTGTGGAGGAGGAAAGTATTCTTGAAAGATGAGCTGCTACTAATGGGAAAATACTGCTTTCTGTTCCAGCATGAGAGGGTGAAATGTGGGGGGCTTCCAGCCTCAGGGCTGCCCTGATACATTTTAAACCCTTGTGTTAGTGGCAGGATCTGTCACCCATCTTGTCTGACTTCCTCCACTGTTCCTGTTTTATTGTGAAATGCTTTGTCATTCCAAATGCAAAGTTATTCTCAGAAAGCAGTGGGTTTGAAAGTTGCCTTATATACTGCAGTTGAGATTTTTCTTTTTCCAAGAGCCACCTTGCCTTTAAAATCAAAAGCCTAACTATTCTATGATTCTATGAATTAACACCACATATTCTTGAAGTCACTCTGGTTCAGGGGTTTTGTCCAAGAATCCTCCTAAAGAAGGAGGAAAACAGCACAGAAAAGGGGGAAGCTGAGCAGGAAAAGGGGAGCCAGGGATAGCAACTGAGACTGATTCTTTCTTAGAAAGAGGTATGTCAGATGTCAGGCAGACTTTACCTGTATGCATGTTATGAAATAGCAGCTCCAGTGAGGATGCCTGGAGCAAAATGTAGGGATCACTGTAGGAGTGCTTTTGTCCCCAGTATCCACTGGATTTTTGTAAGGATTACAGGGTATCTATGAGATTAGGTGATTAAAAACCATTGACCATCAAGGTTTTTCTGTATAAGAAGGGATGGTGTGATTTGTCCTGTGATGTTTGTCACAGATCGTCAGAGTGGGTAAAAAAGAGCTCAGAATTATAGATTTGCACCTCATACACTTTTCATACTGTTGTGACTACAAAACCTTATTATTGTAATTAAATAAAGGGTGAGTATTGTTGCTTCCCTCTTTAGAACCATGTGCTTCAAAAGGAGATGAGTGAAGGTTAAGACAGCAGACATTTACTTGCAGCATCTGTAAGACCTGAGGGTAGTTCCACATGCTCGCTCTATATGCAGAGGGTCTTGCCCCAGGAGCATAAGGAAGCGTCACGAATGCCTCATGTTACTTCAGTGAGTCTGCTCACAAGAGTGAAGTTCTTTACTGAGATTTTCACAGTGTCGAGCTAAATACAGCTTACTGCAACATGCTCTTCTGCACCAGGGACAGTGAAAATAGAAGTGTATGTCTCCTTCAAATGAAACTCTAAAATGAATCCCAAACTGCAAAGTCATATGTTGCTCATCAGCTGCATTTATACTCTGAATCTATTTTAAAAGCATTTGCTGTTGTTATTTTTTTTTTGGCATAGGTTAACAAAGCATAGGACTGTGTCACTACCCTCTGCTGTTTTGTGCAACCCTGCCTGTGGTCAGTTTTCCAAAAGCAAGGATTCAGAGGATGCTGTTGTACCAGGTGCACCTCCTTGTGCTTCTCTGCAGGTAACCTGCAGGCTGCTGGAGCCACGCAGAAGGGGCTTGCTTTTGTCCCCTGCCCAGTGCTCCACAGTAATCTGATCCAAAAGCCAAATGCAGAGTTAGGACATTTCAGCAGTGAACCAAGAGAGCAGCATCAGAACAGGAACATTTTCATTGATAACAGATCACGTGTTCAGCTAGAGAAGGATGATGAAAGGAAAGGATATTGTATCTATAAGTCTAAGTGAGCCTGTGGGTGTGTATTAAGGACTTAACTCAATTTGAAAAATGCTGCCCAAATTTGTTTCTACTGTGAGTAAAGTGTTTCGAAGCCTCAGATGAGCCATTATGTTTATCCAGCATGACATCTGTTAAAATATTTTTGAATGAGGAGCCTGTATGGAACATACATAATAAGATAGCTTTTGGTGAGCGTCTTTGTATTCCTGATAGACAAGAATGGCTCATTTGGAGCCCTCCCAATTTTATGCTGTTTAGAAGGTGTGCTAGATCCCAGATGAAAACCCACAAGAAAATGTAATTAGTGGAATAAAATTTAGTGCATATGCCCCACGGCTAGTTTTTACATTGCAGCAGCTTTGCTGTTAATTTTTCTTCTTCGAAGTACTGAAAACAAGAGATTATCAAGTTACGGACCTAATCACATCACAAAATCCAGCCTTATTTTCCAGTCCTTCCATAGC